>NW_009260338.1:55702-81515 GCF_000687185.1 Egretta garzetta
AAACAAGATACACAAATTAAAGATTTGGTTCCACAGCAACATAAAGAATAAAACACAGGCTGGAAGAGGAATAGTAATGGAAACATCCATTCAGGCTTCTTTCCCATAATTCTGACCATTTATCACCACAGATCTTAGAACTGGATCCCTTCAAAACTAGTATAAATAGGCTTTACAGCTTTACTCCATCACTGGTTTCTGCTTTAGAACGACCAGTTTGATACCAGACACACAAGCGTCACAGTATCCAATACAAATACTACACATTAACTAACATTCCTTTCATACTTCTAACACATGCTTGTCTGCCTAATTCTGTTTTATTATGGGAACACTATTTTCATGAGAAGCACCCTTGTTTTTCCTTCCTTTCAACAGTAACTTAATCCACTTTAATAATGTTTCACAGATCTATTCTGCAAATTAGTATTTTTCAAAATTAACCTGTACACCTAAGGAATGTTTTTTCTATACAATCAAACAGCAATATTTCAAGAACTTTGGTAATTAAGGTTTGGACTCCGAAGAAGATGGTAGCCCCCTGCCCCCCTTACCACCACACTCCATTTTTCTCTCTAAATGCACACATGCAGGGCACAAGGCAAACATTTTAGGTTTGTTTGTTTGGTCTTTTTTACAGTCCTGTCCTAGATATGGAATCTTGGCATCTTACCACGCTGACAGACTGCACATTTCCCAAATTCAATACTACATTGAGCTCCTTACACTGTATGGCCCTGAGTCTGGGAATAATGGTAGGACTTGCAGGAGGGCTGGAGCAGCTACTGATCAAGCTTTTCCTTTTATCCATCGTTGGAGAAGCCTGCACAGTGAATTTATGCTGGAAATCTGTTTACCAAAAGAAAAAATCAAAACAAACAAGAAAGACACAGTTAAAATTCTTTTCTTAATATAAGAAAAAAAGAAATAATAATTTACAGTAACTTTCAAAGAGCTCAATTTACAGGATCTATGTAGAAATGAAGTTTTACAGCTAAACACTATCCCCCTGTTGTACTTGCAGTTACTTTAGAACAAAGACGTGTGCTCACCCTCATGAAGATATATCTTAATGTATGTGTGAAATACATACATACATAGATGCCCATGTGTTGACTGACATTTATGTCAAAGTATATCCCTGTATAAATTCCTTTCATCTTATCTCTCAGTTTCTTAAGCTAAGCAAACCCACCAGCAATAGGTGGGTTTACAGGCCTAAAGAAAGGCATAGTTAACATGCACATTTTACCATCACTGCTCTTCTGAACAGCCAGTCTATCAGAAAACAAAGAATTTAGTGTAAGCCATCATCCTTGAGGTAATGATGAGCCTTAGGTGATTTACAAAACCATCTCCATACAGAATCCACAGCAGAAATACTAAGGATTCAACATTCTTTACTCTTAAGAGTGACTTCCTTGACACCTCACCAATATTTAACATTTCTTCCAGAAGGGTGGTATTAGAGGTCACTTGTGTGTTCATATGAGTTCACATGTGAACTAGCAATATAGGGCTGTAGTCTCACACCTATCAACGTATTTTTGGTAATTTTTAGATTCCTGCACCAAGAAATCCAGTAGATTATGGTTTCTGCTGCAGCATTATGTAAAATATTCCGAGAGCAAGAACCTCCACCATTTTTTATGTACATACTTTATTAAAGGATCATTTTGAGCATTACATGCTAAACTGCAACACCAACATTTTAACCATGAACCATATACAGCCATTGACTAACCTACACATAACATCTCAAATTTACTTCTGCCCTTCATACTTGGAACTTTGGGGAATGCAAGCCACAAGAGCATCAAATTTAGTTTCTTGATCCAAGAGAGGCATGTTTTTCCCCAAAGTACATCCAATACTTTCTAATGTGTAAGTACCAGTAGAAAGGAGCTACCAAAGCTACAGGTTCACATGTTCCTCCCATTTCATCTGACACAGCCTAACACGTCACCAACCTGAAGGCAGGCTGATATGATTGCCATCTTTTAACTTGAGACGATTCCTCTTGAACTTCCCCATGCGTTTCTTCACCCGAGGCTTCTCCTGACACAGCTGGTGGATGATGATGTTGAGCTCCCTTTCCAGGATGTCAATCTCACGTTCTGCCAGCTCCTGTTCCCGCCTTCGTAGCAACTCCTCATGGTTCTTCTGTTCAACAGCAGCACGAGTCAGCTCTTCTTCCCATGTGCGCAGCTCCTGCGGGGAGATAAGAAAGGAGAAACAAAAAGCTACCTTGTGACCTGTAGGTTACGACTAACATTATGTATTCTGAAGGTACCGCAGCAATGACTTGTGCTCACCACACCGCTAGTGCCACTGTTCAAAGGCTCAGCTGAAAGCCAAAAAACCTAAAACAGTCCTCAAGAACTTCTATGCTTGCCATTCATATAAGCATTAAAATTTGGACATCAGCGCTTGTGAGGCCACACCTGGAATCCTGTGTCCAGTTCTGGGCTCTCCAATACAAGAAAGACATGGACATACTGGAGAGAGTCTAACGAAGGGCCATGAAGACAATTAAGAGACTGAAGCATCTCTCCTATGAGGAAGGGCTGAGAGAGATGGGTCTGTTTGTCCTAGCAAAGACGTCTTGGGTGGGGGAAAGGGGGATCTTAGCAGTGTATATAAAAACCTGAACAAAGGGTGCAAAGAAGATAGAGCCAGGCTCTTTTAAGCAGTGCCCAGCAACAGGACAAGAGGCAATGGGCACACACTGAAACACAGATTCCCTTTGAAGACATTTTTACTGTGAGTGTTACTGAGCACTGACACAGGTTGCCCAGAGAGGCTGTAGAGTCTCCCTCCTTGGAGATATTCAAAAGCCATCTAGACATGGTCCTGGGCAACTGGCTCTAGGTGGCCCTGACTGAGTAGGGGAGCTGGACCACATGACATCCAGAGGTCCCTCCAACTTCAGCCATTCTGTGATTCTGTGAAAAGGTACTGAATCCTAAATTCAGTGTCATGAGAAAATATGCTGAGTATCTGACATAAACATGTTTACAAGAGCCATTGGAGAGTACCTTGCATATGGGAACCCATTTTGGAAGATTTATTCATAACGTTGAAAAAAATTAATACTTGCCTTTCTGTTCAGTAAGAACCTATGTTAACTTCAGTATTGACTTTAAAAATAACCTTATCATCTCATGCATCATAAAATAGCAAAAAACCACAGCTCTAACATAAAAATGAATGAAGAAAACATCATCAGGAGGTCATTTCCATCATTTTCCACCAAGCATGGCTGCTCCTGAAGCATAAAGATGCATAAGACAAACCTTCCAATCTTTCCCTTGTTGACAAAATAAATCAACTGAAATTGTCCTCGAGATCTCAAAATGTCTTCTCACTGCACTCCTCTCACCACAAGGACAAAAGAATTCAGCCTCAGAATAATTATCTTCAGCTGGCTAATTCCACTGCAGAAAGTAAAAACTGAAGAATTCAAGTTAAACTTCAGATAGATTTTAGCTTAATTTAATTTTTTTTAATAATAACAGGTCTTTGTTACCTGTCCCATCACCACAGAGGTTTGGTACATTTTGCTCATGAGGTGAATAGGATATAAAATTCTCTTTCTCCATTGCTACAGAGGAATACAGTACTCAAAACCTGAGGGCAGTTTAGCTACTACTATTTGGTCTTCTGTTTGTCTGTTGAAGTTTCTGGCTTTCAAAAACTGTTCCAACACAGTTATGCCATGGGACAACAGCAGCAGGGAAATTCCTATGAGCTATTTTATTTTTCCCAAAAGCTACTACAATATGTGAATAGAAATGTCTTAAGTACTGTTGTAGAACTTCTCACCCCTGCCCCCAGGTCTCCTTTTCTTTCTCTCTGCTTCATAAACCAAACTTCTGAGCCCAAATCAAGCATCAAGTTGGCTGCTTATTACAGATTTATCTTTAGGTGAGAGACAGTGAACTTGGGAAAAATATTATTACTTTAGTGATTCCACTGCAGTATTTCCTATCAACAACTGTAAAAACAGTCTCTGTAAGGACCTTAACATAGATGCAGCAAGCTGTACTTTCTGCAAGTATGCTTGAAGAAAACTTCAGCTTTTTCACTTCTACTCTTTGAAGCCGATAGTCACAATTCCTTTTATTCCTGCTAGCATTTTTGTTTCCTGCTATTTATCCAGATGGACTTCAATTATAACAGTTATTGGACCATTCCCCTAGTAGTACTCATGTTTATTATAGTCTATCCACTTCGGCTGTGCTCAAAGCCTGGAAAACACAAACCTGACAGAACCAAACCTGCAACGTTTGCTGGAGTATATACACTGAAACTACCCCTCCTACTTTTACTGTTAACAGTTATCATTGGGCTTCTCAATTAAGACACTAACAGTGAAATAGTTATCAGATGCATTAACAATGAAGACAACTCTTCATAGCAGTTTGCACAGTGTATAATGGAAGCTCACTACAAAATTAGAAAGAGTAATGGCTCAGGATGCAGATATTTATTTTACTCATGATTCTGCCCTTGTGTGCATTATAACCTGCCATTGATTCGGGGACTTATTACAAGCTCCAGTAAAGCACACACAAAATTAACTCTGGGATTCACTAAATGATGATCCCTGTTTGAATTATGAAATGGGAAAACTATAATCAGAGAGCACAAGCATGGAGTGGTTTTCTCTACTTACCTTTTCTTTGGCTCTGAGCTGATCAAACATCTCTTGGATCTCTTGTTTCCAGTCTTCCTGCAGGGAGTGGAAGGAATCTTTGGGCATTTCAAAGAAACCAGACTCTTCTATGGCAGTGAGATGGTCTAGGATACTGGCAAAGGAAGGTCGTGAGTGTGGGTCAGGGTTCCAACAATCTAGAATAGGACAAAGACAAGCAACTGTTAAGCATCTCTTAGTATGGAGGTTTGAGAGGATGAGCAGTACTTTACTGATCCCCAGTGGCTAAGAGCGGAATGCACACTATCTCTGTTACCCCATCTTTCCCATTTCCCACTTGCATTGACTATTGTGCAATCATAAGTCAAGTACGGAATTCATGCTTATACCTTATCCAGCATCACTCAAGATCTTGAACTACCTGGTCTCCAGGTTCTGTTACGATAATACGCCAAGTAAAATAGAGGTTTACCAATTTTACAGAAAGTTAGGTTTTCAAGCATATATTAAAAAAATCATAAATAATTTCCTTAGATATTTTGCTTTAAGTTGTATGTGCTCACAGAGTGCAGATACTACGCAAGACTCTTGCAAACAGTTCTTTATCACACTCACACTACAGAGTTAACAGCCATACTGCAGAAGAATATCTACCAGAGTTCTTTCTAATGCCCAGCTGTAATATTAAGCTGAGTCATTATGAATCTCTTCCACAGAACTGAAAATCTCTCCTGCAAGGCAGACTGGGCATAGCTTGAGTGAAAATAGGAGATTCAAGTAAATAATGACATCAAACAGTGTATTTGGAGTTTTCTTATTTTTAAGGGTTATTTTTTATTATCTGAGAGAAAATTGTTTGATCGGGATTTTTTCCTTTGCTTTTAAGAAAAACCACAGATAATCTTTTTCATTTATAATCTAATGCAATAAAACTTACTCAATTACAGAGCTCTCAAACTGCAGAATTTAAGGTACCCATCTTACCACATCAGGCAACACAACTAGCAATAGTACAAAAAGGTACTTTTACAGTGATGGGAACTGAACATTGAAAACAGAAACAGAAAATAGTATAAAGTAACATTTCAAGCTACAAAATCATTAAGAACATGTTTTTTAAAAGCCATTAAGTCAAAATGTTTGACTTAACACATTTGAATAGGAAGTCCTTACTCATTCAGTCCTCCCTCTTACTTCACCCTTATTTCTACTCCCTGCAGAAAACATTACTTCCTCATTCTATATATTGTCCTGTACTGGGACTTACACAGGTTCTTGTTCAACAAGTATCCTTATTCTCTTTAGTGCTGCTGGGCTCCTGCATGCCAAAATTTGAGAGGAACCAAACACAAAAACTTCACATTCAAGTATATTTCTAGGGAATACAACTTTTGTACATGAATGGAAGAAACTAACACATGGGTTTCTCTCAGTATTCTCATACTGTCATTGCTCTAAATGCTCACTGGATTTAAAGACATACATTACTGCAGCAGAAGGCGAGAGTTATAAAAACCTTCTAAAGCCTCCTAGGCCTTACAGCTGGAAAAAAGGAAACGTACTTGAAAAAATTTTGGTGATGTCCTAAAAGACATTCATTCATCATTTCTGTGGACTGAAATACACCAAGGAGCAGCTGTAATTAAAAATAAGTAACACTTCACAAAATCTGTGCAACTTAGTTTTGCAGGTCTTTTCTTTGATTTTAGTGTTACTGAGATTTTGCATTTGGGAGCTTTGGTTTCAAAACTGCTGGTATCAAGATGCTGGTATTTAAGCATCTGATCAGGTTCCAGGAGGCATAAGCTGGAACACATTTGTGTTTATGGATTTCAAATTGCTTCTCTAACAAAATAGAGTACTAAGGATGTTAAAGAGTGCTCTGAAGGTCCCCTGCTGCTGACCAATTAGTAGCGATGGGTGATACAGCTGGACTGTCAGTGCCATAATCCTTGCCTCTTTACCCCAGGTTTTAAGCATGGCAAAGCAAACATGACCCAAAGTAAAACAAATTGCTGCAGCCAGCCAAATGCATGAGTGAATGAACAGGATAACTATGCAGGTGGCCCGTGGCTTTTATTTTCCCAGGCCTAGATCTGCCATTATTTGCACTAATGAGGACAGTTGTAACATACAAGTCTTTTCTGTGAAGAGGGAAAGTTCAGCTTTGTTGTCTCAGTGAAGACCACCAGGGCAGTAATTCAAAAGTAAAAGCAGCATTAGGCGAACAAGAGTTCACCCAAGACGGGAAACAGCCTGTTTGAAAAACAGTTTTGGTGAAGAGGCAGAAAGTAATTGTTTTCTTTTTCTCTTCTTCCCCCTGCACATGGAGAAGCCAAGCGTTCCAAAGCCATGTGGGTGCTCACCCCTGAGCTGCTGGGTTCAAGCTCAGGCCATATGCCTCTACCTGACTTTCCCAATAGAGGGCATTATTTTTAACCCCAGCAGTAGATACCTCACTTATAAGAAATCCAAAGTCCTTGTTTTAGTGAACCATGTCAAAATAAATTGCCCTGGCACAACACTACGCTGGTAGTTCCATTACTCTTTCAGATGCAGTTTCTTGCTTTACATTGCTTCCAAACTATTGTACCTGCAACTCTGCTACTGTTTACTATCCAGTAGGACATTTCTTTTTTAGTACAGTATACGAAATTTTCTACTTTAACTTAACTGAAGCCTGTAACTTCCAGAAATAGACCAGAGACGTGCAGAAGTATTCAAAAAGCAGAGAAATCCATCAGACACATTTTCTTGCATAAATCAAATTCCTTTCTCGGAGCTAAAAACACCACCAGAGGCCACAGAACATCAGCTCTATGTTCAGACTCATTCTTTGCTCACTAAGACTATAAGACATGTTTGATTTCTTTTTACCTCTGTTTTTCTTTCTGCCAGATAGGTATGAAAATGTTTATTACACATAAACACCTGGCACTGGGAAAAAGCCACTAAAGGTACTACTGTGAGAGAGGGAGGAAAGGAAGGAAGGAACAACTGAAGCTTGGAGATATGCAAGTAATTGCAATAGCCAACAGAGCAGGTCACACAGGTACACCCCAAAATCTACCTCACAGAACCCTTTTTAATGACTACAGCAGCTCTGATGACAAACTCCTATATTTCTTTCATCCATATGTAGCCCACCTTGGGCATGAATTATCTCCACACTCAAAGCAGAAAAGCACATTATTCTGACTGAAAATTTGGGTTGTTTTCAAATGTCAAAGCCACATTTAAACCCTCTCTCCAAAACGTCAGTAGGATAAAGTTTCATTCCAAATCAATCTAACACTGCCTAGCAAGATGTTCAAGCTATGAATTTCAAAGGAAGTTGAAGACTTCAAACTAGACCAAAAAATACATGAAGTTTTGGTGTTGAGTCTTTGCTACTCGAGAACTACAAGCTAGATAGCAGCAATAGCCCTCATTTTCCTATAAAGCCAGCTGATATAAAATGGCAGAGACATTTCTTTCACATACTACTCTTGTAATAAAGTAACTGTCACAGCACACTAACAGCCAAGCCTAGCTCCCTTAATAACTTGCACCATTGAATTAAACCCTTTGAGAAATCTGTGCTTTTAAGTATCAAAACCAACACAAGGAGGCAATGCTCAACAGCCCTCTAGAAACAGCACAAACCATACTCACACCACAGCTGGCTTACCTTCCATGAGTTTGGCAAAAGGCTCTGGACATGTGGAAGGGATTGGAAGGGCAAGTTTATTCATGGCAACACCATATGCTACTGCAAGACCATCAATTCCTCGGAACGGTACTTCTCCTGTTAGCAGTTCCCAAAGCAGCACGCCATAACTACCAGGAAGAAAACAGAAAAGAGAATAGGTGTTTAACACATTCTTTGTTAAGCAACAAGAAAGTACTTGAATTTATCAGGGTAAGTCTGGCACACTGAAGAAATTGCAGTTTTCTGGACAAACTCATCATGGCTGCCAAGCTGGGTGAAGTGTCTTATTTTACCTGCTTCTTTTAATAAGACTGAAATAAGATGCCATTTTTGCCTTTTAGGCAAAAATCATTTTCTCTCTGGAAACTGGGAACAATCTGAAAAATATTAACGTAAATCTTCTAACTAATTTAGCAAATTTCAAACCAGAACCCAGTCAAACTCTCAAAAATGTGACAGAGGGTTGCTTGGTGTATTGTGATTTTTAAAAATAAGAGAAAAATACTTCTTCAGAATTAAGATGTTCTTAAGATGTTCTATGAAATATTAACTATGAAGTTATGGAAATAGTTCCAGTACTGTTCTCCCCCCCAGGTATACAACAAACAACATATCCTCAGAATATTCTCTCTGCTTCTAGGAAACCTGAGCCAGAGATGGCTTCTTCATACTTAGTAACCTGACAGTTTTTTCTTCCCTTGATCTGTCTTATTCTCTTATGAACCAGTTTACCGTCCACTATGTTCTGTGGTACTGACTTCCACAAATTTAATGATGCATTGCAAAAAAAATACTTCCATGTGTTTGTTTTGAGCTCGTCACTTAGTAATTTCATTTGCTTCCCCATAGTTCTTTCAACACAAGGAAGAGTGAACATATGTTTCCTATTAGCTCCCTCCATGCCATCCATGATTTCACAGGCTCCCACTACATCCTGCCTAAATCATCTTCTTTCCAGCTCCCAAAATCCTAATCTAGATAAATCCCAATCTAATTACTCTCCTAAACAGAAGCTGTTTCAGATCTTTCATTGACCTTGACATCTTCTGTACCATCTCATTCCATTTAAACATTTTATGCTGGAATGATCAAAATCATGTAAAGTCTTAAAGATGTGGGGACAGGCACAATATTTCCAGTTTTCTTCATTTCTTTCCCGTTAAATTTTAATTTGCCACCTGCCTTTCTGACTCCTTACAAAATGAGCTAAGTTATCCACAGTAACTCCAATATCTTTTAACCTAATCATAACAGTAAAATTCAGAGCCCATCATTGTACATGTGAAATTCTCCCATGGGTACTACTTCGTATTTACTACCATTTCATCTATTTTATCATTCAGTATAATAAAACTTCTCCTCAACTCCCTGCAGTAGATTAATTTTTCTTATCCTAAATAACTTGGTATCATCGACAAATGTTACCTAACCATTTATTGCTTTTTCAAATCACTTATGATGATGTTGAACACAATTTCCCACCAAGAAACCAGATTTATTCTTTTAGTAATTAAGAATTGACTAAGTGATGGGAAACAGACTTGTCCTCTTTCCCCACATCAATTTACTTTCTTTAAAAGCTTTTGATGGAAGATTTTGTTGAAAATTTTTATAAATCCAAATATGTTATAAGCAATCTTACCACTTGTCCACATACTCAGTAACTCCTTCAAGAATTTTCTTTTTTTCACAAGATACAGTTTCCTTCTATAAAAGCTGACTCTTCCCCAGATATGCTTATATGTCCACCAGCTTCCCACTCTTTAGTGCTGTTTCTACCATTTAGTAGAACTGAAAATCAGACTTGCTGATCCTCGGGAAGCTCTTTTAAGACCTATCATTATGTTTGCTGCCTTCCATTTCTCTGGTATTAAGGCAGCTTTAAGCAACAGATTACACAGCACAGCTATTAACTCAGCTGGTGCTCTCGTGTACCTGCAGAAATCTTGGGTGTTACTGTAAATCCCAGGAATTTGTTACCGTTCATTTTATCAGTCAGTTTTAACACTTCTGTGGACAGTACTTCAGTATGAGATCTCTTACAGCTCAACTCCCTTAAAGAGAAATTTTCAGTTTAAAAAGCCTCTTTGCTCCATTCTAGCAGACACAAGTCACTAAGATTTCTTTCTGCTACAGCTTCATCATCTTTGTACTCTTACATCTTGGTCACCCCTGGGCTGTATGTTCTCCTGCAGGGTTCTCACCTGTGCTGCATTTGAAAGCAATGTATTTGGTTTTATGCCGTTTGCAAGACTCTCCTCAAAACCCTTTCAATCCTCTTGAATGTTTTATGTTCAACTTGCCAACACTTCAGTTCATGCCTAATTTTCCTCATTTGGATACAGGTTCAACTTTTTGAAGGATGTCTTCCAGTAGACTCTTCTACATCGTCTTCTTCATTCATTTAAAGTCTTTCCTATGCATTTGCTCTCAGCGTTAACATAGCATCCTTAAAAGATATCCACGTTGCGAGTTCCCCTTTTGTTGTTTTTACACAAAATTCCTCAATGTTGTCATTAATCTCCTCGAAACTAAACACTACTGTAATGGACTAAATTTTCTTAATTGCCGTTGCAAAGATATTGAATCTAAGTATGCATATACTGTACAATTTTGAAGCCCTCCTAAGCATACCTGAATACCAAATAAAAAACTGCTTCTCTTCCCAAAGCTCCCTGAATAGCTGCTCCACAAAACAGTCATTGCTGAAGCTAAAAGGTTAATCTCTTCTTGTTGCAAAGCAACCATTGCCCTATCCATTTGGGAGTAATCAAAACTGTCATTATCACAACCTGTACTCTTGCAATCTCCACCACCCCCACCCCACCAAGTCTTTAACATTCATTGTTACCACTGCCACCTTAGTTGGACAGTCTTAATACTACTTTTCCTATTTAGATATGGAATTTCAGTCACTAGAGAATCCACCTAACACAGTTAGTTTACTTTATTAAGCAAAACATTTTTTCACTTACACAATCTTTTGCATTTTTCCTACGTAATTCATACTCTTGATATTGTAATGATAATTGATTATTACTTTCCATCCAGGTTCTCAATTTCTTACTGTATCAAGAGCCTCATTTGAAAGAAATAAACAGGAGTTTAAGAATTTCCCATTTTCTTTTTGGCCTCCTAGGATTCATAAGACACTCAAAGAAAATTAATACCGGACTGAATATATATTTGGCCTGTCTAAATCTGATTGATCGTTCATGTTGCTCTTTAGTTTGGATGAGAGCGTTGATATCAAAAGGTAGGAAAAATCACCAGTGAGTTGTGTTATTACTTTAACACTAGTACAGGATAAAGCATGTATTAGATATTTCTTTCAATGGAATGGTTAGGAAAGCATTATTGATGTGCATTTCTTCTGCAGGGTAATTTTTAAAAGACAAAGGAGTGGACAGATTGGCATTTCTTCTAATGTGATACTAGAAGTATATATTGCAGGAAAGGCCACTTTGTTTCTGACAAAACTGAATGCCACCTCTTCCTCATGTGCTTACAGTTCATTGCTGAGAATACTTCTTCCAAAGAACTGCTTTGTGGCATTTGAACAACAATCATCCCAAGTGATTAAACATCAAGAGAGGTGCTGAACAGTTCCCCATTAACTCTCAAGCAGGGGATTGGGAATTACAAAGGAAAAAGCCAGAGACTGAAGAGATTTATACAAAAAAAAAAAAGCACAGGAAGAAAGAATCGAGGGCCTCTCCTCATTCTCAACAGGGAGGAAGAAAAACTGATAAAGCTCATTTATTTTTCCAGTAACCAGTAGTAATTTTTGGACCTTAATTATGAAATGAACCATGTGATACAGACCATGCGTCCAAGTCAATTGACACTTGTATGAATAATTAACCATCTCCCAGTGATCCAGTAATCCCTTAAGCCATTTAACATCAGGTTCAATCCTACACACTAGATTTTCAGGGAGAGGGAGGCTGGAGGTCTGCAGGATTTCACATGTGATTTTGCCACCTCCCTTGTAAGTCTGTGAACTTAGAAAAAACCCAGGAATTTCTTCTCACTGTTATCATTCAATGGCATTTGTACCTCTGATCTATCTCCCTAGGTTCAGCACTTCCTGTGAGAAACGAACTATCAAGCCCAACGAGTTGATCCCAGCAACAACAGAAACTAGAAAATTACTTTTGTTAAGAAAAAACATCATTACATTTTCATGGCTATTAACAGTAGCATTTTGCATGTTGTCGGACTGGCAGTTCCAGAGATGGTATTTCCTGCTTATTTCACAAGTCAGTTGTGTACACTTCTCCCAAGTGAGCTTCTACCAATATTGCTAGTCAATGCCTATCTGCCAGGTACTGAAGTCTTGCCAGTGCTTCATTACACACAGAAGACTACAGAGGCCTGCAAGCAGTCAGCTGTAGATGGAAGTGCTTGCCAACACTTGATTCAAATTAAATATTCTAATGACTGAAGTTCCTACACCCTCCACTGAATGCCTGAAACATCCTGGTCTGCTAATCAGATGCTTGTAGGTAGTTTGGGTATTCCATTCCTAAATGAAAATTAAATTCCTAATTATTTCACTGGTCTCAGAGCAGGTACACCTTAAAGCATCTAAGCTGAGGAACACAGAGAACCCAGATGAAGGTTGTATGGTGGCTTTATATTCCACAAACCAATCATATTGACATCATGGTTGTCTTTTAAGTGGCACAAGTCAAAAACCAAGTGTGCAGCAAACAAGAAATATGTTTAAGCAGTTAAAATGACAGGGAAATTTGAATTACAGGCCTACTAACATTAGCTTGCTGTGCAGTACTGGATAAGCTGCAGTATCTGTGCTTAAACTTCACCCCTGTAAATCCAAAGCAAATATGTAACTCTTCTCTCAAACACAAACAGATTTACAGGAACTGACATATTTAAATAGAACAGTAGCTTCTTTGTCCTCTGTGCAATATAAGCATAAGGTTTCTGCTGTATATGTAAAGCTTGCGGATGCAGCACAGCAAAATTCGTAACAACAAATTTTCACTAGCAAGATGTACTAAGTACTCTTATTATTAACAAGCTTTACAGTGGCCCAGACCCTGGTGATAGACACCAGTGTGTGGGAGCATTCCTCAGCCTTCTAAGTTCTTTGCCAATCCTCCCTTAGAGTGGAACAAAAAAAAAAAAACCAACCCACCAGATTAATTTTTTTTTAAATGGATCTTGATATACGTTTTGAAAGGAATTGCATGAAACAGTTATTTATTATAAGACTGACTCAGGAAATTTCAGACCTGGCAAGCATCATCTTCACCTGTTTGTGCAGCAAGAACATAAGCAGAGCAAGAGTCTCATTAAAAGGCTGGGCAACAACACAGCCAGCAGTATTATTCTAATAAACTTTCAAGAAAAGGTGTTGAAATAAAAGAGTTTGTGAATGTTAGAGACGGAGACAGCCAATTTTGCAGATGCTGTACAGACTAACTGGGAGGTTGTCAGGCAAAAAACTCCCTCAACTCCAGAGATTAACCAAGAGGTTGAAGTGGACAAGAGGAGGGGCAAGTCTAATAGGATAAAAAAGTTCATCCTGTTAAGAATTTCAAGCTGCATCCTTGGGTGGTGACAGGATTTATTACACATGTCCATGACTGCTTTTGTAAAGTCTAGTGCTTACAATCATTGACACGCTTAGTAGTGACTGCACGGGCAATTACTTGTCGTCTGTATACATGCCTCAAACACCTTTCAGCTTATTTAACCATGACTCAATGTTTTGGCCATCAGAGAGAGAGCAGGCTTATTCAGAGACAGTATGTCAGCTCTCTTAATGGTGATGACCCTCTCTTTAAGGAAGAGCACTGAGAGGAACTCAACGTGTTTTCAAGGGAAAACTGGTAACTACAAAAAGAGAAAGTGATGAAGGAATCTTAAAAATAGAAATACAGTATTCTGAAAAACTAACAAATAATTTAAGTTATTTACGATCCTTAAGTCCTGAAGTGGTTCACAGTCCTTAAGTCAATGACCAAACTGGTATTTTCACACAGGTACAGAGGCACTTGAGCTACATTCATGAAAATCACCAACTGACCTATTAAGTCTTTTTTAAGATGAGGTCATACTGGTACAGAACATCTACTGATCTGATCACTGTGTGCCTGGATTAATAAAGTTACAATCACAGAGAAATTGTTTCCCCTTTCCCTTCTCCCTCTCCCCCAGGTTACCCTTGAAGGCCATTCCTGGCACTGTTTCAGAGAAGAGCAAATTGAGGTTTGAGCTTGACAAGCTGTGTACAAACCATCATGCACACTGAAAAGGTACACAGCCTTGAGGTTTTCATTTCTGCCAGACTTCCCTTAGAATAAATGCCTAGTTCTTGCTCAGTTCATCTCCGATTAACTACAGAGGCTACCACATTTAATTACAGAGTCAGAATTTTATCCACACCATTAGCGGGCAAAACACAAGTTCATACATTCATCACAAGGCAATACATTATTTATTCAGCAAAACTGGATAAGGAAAATTAAAATCCCCACACCAAATCTCTGCCATAACAGCCAGACAATTCTGCCTGCCAGGATATTTCTTTATCCCGACAGATTTCACAGCATGCACACACTTGTGTGGGAACATTACTGGCCACCAACAGAATCTTACTGCTCTAAGGATGAAGTCACCCTGACATTTCAATACCTCTCTCCCCACAGGAAAAACAAAATTCCATCTACTTCATCTGTTTCAGATGTTCAGTACTAACTCTATGTCACACAGCATCCAGAAAAGTCACTGTCCTAGAGCTATTTACTGAATTCTAGATTTACCAATTCACTTAATGGTCATATTCAAACTCACTTTCAGGAAGTCTAGGGGCCGACCCTTACACTCCTCCCCACCAAACTAGCTCAAAAATCCCAGTGCATGAATGGAAAAGACAATACATATGTCTATGTAATTACTATTAGCAATTACTACTTATGGATTATATACTCAGATGGACCTAGAGAAGAGATCCATTATTTTATGTGAAAGACTAGAAGGGTGGAAATAATTCATAAGATTATTATGAAAGTAAAAACATTGTATTTGGGCTGAAACTGCACTGGGAATTTGGTTAGGTACAGTGTGTTTGTGTACATATACATCAGTGACAGATTACTACCAAAACATAAAATGATCTTACTGTTGGTAAAACAGTAAAAAAAGTAGTAATTTTAAGTGCTTCACAGGTTGGTTTATGGCCTTTGATTATGCTAGCCAATAGCCAAATAAGCACAAAAAGGCTTTTTTTAGATAAAGCAGAGGGAATTACAATTATAAACCCTAGGATAATCTTGAAAGTAAATTTATAGAACAACAAAAATTGAGAGGCATGCAGGAGCTGGTCCACCAGTTTCTACAGTTAAAAAAATATTTATTACTAAATACAAAGTAGTCTGAGAGTTCGATAGATGGAAAGCTGGTGGATAAAGTTTTTTTTTTAGGACCTAAATTTTAATATTTGGTTCACCATTACTCATTCTTAAACATAAAAGAGGTTTCCTGGCACATCTAGTTACTCTTTAGTACCCAATCATTTAATGCCAAATCAATACCTCCACACATCGCTGCCTTTGGAGAACATGGAGGAGCGGATGACCTCAGGAGCCATCCAGGCATATGTCCCAGCTGCGCTCATTTTGGTAGTTTTATGCCATTCCCTGGCCAAGCCGAAATCCGTGATCTTCAATATCTTGTTGCTCAGATCTCCATTTTCCACCTTTTCGAGTATCAGTACTGGAGAAAAGGGGAGGGGGGGAATAAAAGGTATGCAGAGTAAAGCTAGTATTTATGCAGAAAAGATCCTCTTGGACATCTCCCAGATTTCAAGATTCCCCCTGACTTTTATTTATTCTCAAACATACCACACTCTGTTACAAGTTATTTCAAGCTGATCCCTTCATTTGACAAGTAAACAGCTGTCGAGCAAATAACTTCAAATTTACCCAAAATACCAAGCCCCAGAGAACAAATAGATAACATAATTATTTAATATAGTGCCTTGTGTCATTCTGTATAATAATTCTCTGCTAAGAGGAAGTGAACCACTGTAACTTCTAGAAATCCAGATAAGGGAGGACATTTCCTAATTAATCCTCTCTCAGCAAGCCAGTAATAGCATCTTTTTCTTGAACTGCTTAGAGGACTTTTTTTTTTAAATCCAGATACACACACAGGCTGGATATACCCTTCATGTAAATGTGTTAGGAGTGGAAGCTCTATGTACACAGATTTTTTTTTAAAGTCACAATAAAAAAAAAAAAAAGATGATCAGTAATAACATGCCCAATTCAAGATTTCATATGCACCACCATGATATAGATGCCCTCCCCCATCATTATGAAACTATTGTTTTAGTTAAGCTGCCAAAGTTTCTACCACATTTCAGAGGCAGAACTCAAGAATACTTTGGTATAAGGCACATACTCCTCTTTACTCAGAAATCTGTCCTGTCATACCACTGTGAAATGAGTGTAAACCAGAGGCCAGAAGTATCCACTCTGCTTTAGCAGCACCTCATCATCCTCTTTCTTTATCTTAATGTAAAGTGGCCAGACAAGTTGTACCAGCAATGTAACATCAAGCAAAAGAATATAACAGGCCACTAAGCTTCCATAACTAACATAGCCATAAGCCTGTGAAATTATTTTTAGCCACTCTGTAAAGGGCCACAAAGAAAAAATATTTGTATTACTGTTAGTCCAATGACTTCACAGCAAAAGACATCAAGCCACTAATACACCACCATTATGCAGCTTCTTAGAAAACAAGAGGGGTTTTTTCCCTTTCTACATACATGTGTGAATTGCGAAAAAAAAAAAAAAAACCCAAACCAAGCCACAACCAAAACATGATGGATCATAACAAAACCTATAAAAGGCAAAAGCACTGCAAAAATTACAGTACATGTAAAAATCATCTTCAGGACCATTTTCAGCAGTTCAGGGAAAGATTCAAGTATCAGTCTCAAGTTAACGCAGCTTTTTTTGGGTATAAAAAAAAAAACCCAAAACCAAACAACTTACATTCATTCTCATACTTCCCTCCAATAACCAAAATGGGATTTCCCATGAAATAAAAGCCAAAAGGGTTATTTGAACCCTTCTGCATAATAAGTAATACACATCTAAATGTTAAAATACTGCATGTATTTCTATCAAAAGTTAAGCAAACTATCTGTTCTCTGAAAAGTTTAAAAAAAAAGCTACCCTTTCTACAAGGCTTCAGAATTCACAATATACTACTTCATTAAAGATTTTTGTGGCCTAACTCAAGTTGTGAATGAAGTAGACTTACGGTTAAAGCTCTTGGTTCTTGCTTTTTTTTCCAAAATTCCTAACACATTACTGAATGCTCCATTTTCCTAATTGCAGAGGAAGGAAGGGTTTGCGGCCTAGGGTTACTATTCTCTTGATCTGGGCAAAAGCATAAGTATTTTTAGAGCCACACTTCAGTGTAGAACAGAACCACCACAAGAAACAAAGATACAGAAGAAGGCTTCCTTTGTGCCTCTTCTTCTAGTAAGCCTTTTTTCCTTCGTTCTAGCAGATGAAGAACTGCTGAGAGAAATTGCTAACAAGTCACTCGTTGATTGTGAGAGTAAAAAAATTCCTAGAATGTATGTACTAAGTTTCTTCTTCTAACATGTACCCACTCTGCCTAAAAAGCTGGCACAATAATAAAATCTAGTTTTAAATTTAAATGCAGTAATACATAGATACACAGTGAAGTTGTAAAGTAAAACTTTGAAACAAGAAAATATGGGTTTGTTTTTCTTTTGTTTCCCTCCATAAAAGCACAATGAGCAATAAGCAAATTTGTTGTTTACAAGGTAGATCATATTCTGTCTGAATGAGCTCAGTAGCTGGACAGAGAGCCAGATATCACAGTTGGATTGTACATACCTTCCTGGCAAGAGGTTATTTAAATCTAATTAACTTGATTTGTATTAAGTTCTAACAAAATAATTAGTACTTACACAGATCTTTTGTATCCATGAACTTGTTCTTTTGTCAGATGCGGGCTAAGTAAGATAAATTACCATGACAAAAGACCACAAAGAAGGACAATGAAAGAGCTGGATTTATTGCAAGTCCTTGATTCCTTAGTTACATCCTTGGCTCCCCTCCTATTTCCTTGTAATAACTGCTTGGGATAATAAGCCTGCAACCCAAAATTGTAAAGATTAACTTTAAGAATCATATCCCTCTCCAGCATCTGTTTCAGTTCTCCTTATCTTGGTCAGTATCAATACGCTCACTTGTAACTGCTAGTAGTCTCCCCAGCCCACCTGTCAGATTTTCAAACCAAAAAGCTTGACTTTTCCTTTTGCATTTGCTCAGATTTCCATGAAGAATCTCGTAAGTAGGTAAAATATGACTTCCTTTCAACTTCTTCCTTAAAAATCTCTTTTACGGAGAACACAAGCCAGGTTGCTAAGACACCACAAATGCATTTTACTCATGCTAATCAACATGGTCTCATTTGCTTCTGAGCTTTATCTACAACCAGTTACTGCCTCCTCTTTAATACTTTGAGTGCAAGTTCTCTTCTGCAAGCGCTATTTATTCTGCACTCGTATTAGTCTACCACAATATGAAACACAAGCAACATACTTCTTACACTTACAGAGTTACCATACCTTTCTATCTTTGAATAATTTGCTCACTCAGGACAGAGCTAACAGTGGCCAGATGATCAGCAGAACAAAATAATTCAGACACAAATATACAGCACCTACACCAAAAACTCAGCCAATCTGCCAAGGCAGTAAATCTCATTCTGGTCTGTTGATTAAAAAGATCTGCATGAGATAAATAGGTTTAAAAAAAGGTAGAAAATTGAATGGAATATTTTTCACAATCTCGGCTTTAAAAAGAGAAATTTTTTGGCAGCAAAGATACTGGGCCTAGTTTTCAGGCAACTGGGAAAGAACAACAGCCGAACCAGCAGGAACATGCAGAATGTGTGTCAGGTTGGTGGTGGATCACCATTTTCCCCGTTCCAGCAAGGCCCATGCAAGAAATCTCTTCTTGTGTGCATGCACAGAGCCAAGTTGTAGATGAAGGTGTGCTATGTACTACTGCTCCTAACAACTCAAAAACATCTTTTTCCTCAGTAGCACAGACTAATAGCTGATCTGAAGTAGCATGAGTAGGAGCCAACTGGCAGTCTGCAAAAAGGGACCGGTGAAGCAAACTGGGTATTACAAGCACATCCAGAGAGCTTTGAGGATGCAGCTGCTACAGCAAAACAACTTACTATAGCAAATCACCCATACCATGTTATTTGCATACTGCATGGCTTAAAGTAGAATTTAAAATTCTTATCAACTTTAGGTGAAGGGTATCATGAACATGTATGCTTACAGGAGTAATAATCCAGAAGTGCTCACATACTTTTTCATATATTCCTGAAAGACTTGGAACTTGTCCTCCAGAAAATAAACATTTGACAATGAGAAATTAATTCTGTCCAGCAAGACAGCTCTTCCATATCTCAAGGTGTCCCAGCTGAGACAACAAGAAAGGAGTATGATCCAAACAGGCCTTGGTATCTCCTAGCAAGACCTTCCCTGGATCAGGCAGTCATCCAGATACAGGTACCTATGATTTAGATGTGCAATTTCAACTACTAAGAGCTTATTAAGAACTTTATTACCACTAGGACTCTCAAGAAGCATTACTGGCAATTATTCGATCCCACTGTTTAATTTCTTGAGAGCCAGGCAGACTGCGAGTGGTGAAAGACAACAGCCAATTGAGACACACTACATCTGAGCTTAGAGACATACAAAGGTAGAAATTAAACACTGGGCCACCTCTTATCTAGGTTCTGATGAAGACCAATCTTTTTTCTTTGAAATGAAGAAGCCTGTTGAGGTTCCTCCATATTCTTTGAGAACATCTTTGGTGCCTTACAAGAAGCATCAAGGATATTGTCATACCAGACTCTTGTGAGAAAGTTTCCTGAAGTACAAAGAAAGAAGTAGGCACTATATAAGAAAAGGGGTGGGTTAGGCAATAAGCCAACACTTACTGGTTTGATGATGAGACAGACTAACTAGCAGAATAGTATAAAGCAGAATTCAAAGATCTTTTGACAAGACTCAGTCTGGTGCAGTCATACTGTCTGATATTACAGCAAGTAAACAAACAACTCTGTGTTGCTAGAGATGAGAACACTTGTTATTGCTACATTTTCAGTACTTTTTAACACAGGTTTCCATCTATGCGATGCTTTGGCTTCTGCTCAGGACAAAACAAGTTGCAGTAACAAAGAGGAAAGACAGCACTGCATGGCTTGCTTTCATCACTAACTGTACAGCATTTTCAGTCGTCCCTAAGTAGTTCAGAGCTATAGGTGGCAGTTGGTACCCTACTCTCTGAAGATTTAGGAAACCCTACGCTTGGGACTGATACTTCATGAACAATTACCATCATGGTCACAGTACTAGCTACAGCACCCAGACCTGTAAGACCATCCCAGTTACTAAACAGCCTTTCTTAATTGTGTCCTTTAATTTGCCCTTGTTGCCATGAGCAAACTCAGAAATTAAGATCCATATTAGCAAAGAATCATCTTTAGTCAACAAGTCCTGGCATTTACCCCTTCAAGAATCACAGTAATGTGGAAGAGTATAATTTCCACAAGAACAAGTCCAGTTGCTGAAGATATGGTTTGATTTAGTTATTTTGACTATTGAAGCAATAGTGAGGAGGCCAGAGCCAAAGCAGATGGATAAACGTTTACAAAGAGCATCTTCAGTACCTTCTGCAGATCATTGAGCACTGGCCATTAACCAGACTTTTCAGCATGTCTAATACTCTTCAGTTTGTAGGCAACACCAGATGCTGAAACAGAAGTGTCAATAGAGTCTTTCCTGATACAACTGGAGTTTCTCATTCCAGTCTCAATCTGCACAAAGAGCGATGGGGAGTTAACTCAGCCAGTGCTGGTACCATTTAAAGATGGTTTCTTAGTAAGTGGGGCGGGAAAGAACTGATGATGCACCCAAGATCCTCTTATCCTTGTTTGTGATTTGAGCTAGCAGCTTTTCTAGCAGAGTTGGAAGTGAAGGAAATGAACTTCTTGAAGTCAGGTGAAGCCAGTTTACCTTCTCCAGTTTAAGTATCATTCTGTATGTATATTTATAGCTATCAGGCTTTTGACAGAAACCAATGTCAATCTTACTGAAAGTAACCAAGTCTTTATAAATACACAGATCACAGCGATAATAGATCCCAAAGGGTATGATTCTCAGTTTTGTGAGTCACAGTTGCATACCAGTGACATCAAGAAGAACAAGGGTTTTTTTCTAGAGCCAGGCCCAACTCGGAGGCTTTTGTTGTTTAAACAAAGATTTGTACTGAAAATAGACCTCATAGAAGCAGGCCCACCGAAGTATAACTGACACAATTGTGCCTGACATCGAGTCAGCTCTTCCTCCTGCCCCACCCCATTCCACATTATTATGCTTGTGGGTTTGCGTGGCAAGGGTTGGGGGGGCCGAGGGGGGGAGAGGCAGGGCAGGGCTATGGGGTGGCTTCTGTGAGAAGCTGCCAGAAGCTTCCCCTGTGTCCGACAGAGCCAGTGACAGCCAGCTCCAAGATGGACCCAACATTGGCCAAGGCCAAGCCCATCAGTCACCGGTGGTAGCACCTCTGGGATAATATATTAAGGGGTGGGGGGGAAACCTGCACAGATATAGCTGGAGAGATGAGTGAGAAGATGTGAGAGGAGCAGCCCTGCAGGCACCCAGGTCAGTGCAGAAGGAGGGACAGGAGGTGCTCCAGGCACTGGAGCAGAGGTTCCCCTGCAGCCCCTGGTGCAGCCCCTGGTGGGCTGCAGCTCAAGGAGGCCCACAGGGGAGCAGATCTCCACCTGCAGCCTGGGGAGGAACCCCATGCCAGAGCAGGGGGATGCCCGAAGCAGCGTGTGATACTGTGGGAAGCCCATGCTGGAACAGGCTCCTGGCAGGGTCCTGTGGGCCGATGGAGAAAGGAGCCCAGGCTGGAGCAGGTTTGCAAGTTTGTGGAGGGCTGTCTGCTGTGGGAGGGACCCCAGGCTGGAGCAGGGGCAGAGTGTGAGGAGTCCTCCCCTGAGGAGGACGGAGCGGCAGAGACAGCGTGTGATGGACTGACTACAGCCCCCATTCCCCGTCCCCCAACACTGCTCAGGGGGAGGAGGTAGAGAAATCAAGAGTGAAGTTGAGCCTGGGAAGAAGGGAGGGGTGGGGGGAAGGTGATTTAAAATTCAGTTTATTTCTCATTATCCTACTCTGATTTGATTGGCAATATATTAAGCTAATTTCCCCAAGTCAAGTCTGTTTTGCCTATGACAGTAATAGGTGAGTGATCTATCCCTGTCCTCATTTTCACTCACATGCTTTTTGTTCTGTTTTCTCTCCCCTGTCCAGTTGAGGAGGGAGAGTGATAGAGCGGCTTTGGTGGGCACCCAGTGTCCAACCAGGGTCAACCCACCACAATGCTTTACTGGAAAGACAAACCATCTGCCTTAGTACTCAAAGCAATACAAAAAGCAACTCAATTAAGGTTTCTAAGATACCGTTATATCCTTCAGCCTTCATGTAGTTGCTACTACTGAATCTTCAGTTTAGTCTTGTCATCACAAGTCATTATGGAGATGCCTTCTCTGTGTAGCACTAAGTGCAGGATTATTTAATTGGAGGACAGAGATAAGGCTGCTGTTGATCTAATGAGACCTTTAAGGACGGTTCCAAAGGTGGAGCTTCATGTCAGAACCTTGAACTTTCACTAGAAACTCATGAACTTGCACTAGTGTCTTTAGGATTAGGACTATATGTATCCAGGACTATTCTATGTCCTTTCAGAAGAAGAAATCACTGCAGTGAAAATACCAAAACCTGCAACTTCAAAATTTTGTTACTGTGGACATCCTGTACTTAGAACTAAACAGTGGGTTTGGGTACAAGTAGGCAGAGGATCAAATGAATTCTGAAGGAATACAGACTGGAGTTTAAAAAAAAACAAAACAAAACAGTGTAAATGCTAGCCAGATTTCAACTCCGCCATAAACTGTAAGATAAACCCACAGAAGGACTGACCTGGAGGCAAGTGATAAAAATTTCTATAGAGATGAAATTCTGCCTTTCATGCATGAAATAGATGCACACCTATCACAGCCTCACATGTTCAAAAGGTGAATTGCTTCCCCTTCCCCCTCCTCCATCCTCACAGATCATTACAGTGAAAGCTGTCTTGGATGAAACAAGCTCACAGCATCTCAGAAGGCAGTCTTCCTGGGCTACAAACAGTCAGAAAAAACAAAGCCTCTCCAGAAGGGGATTCCAAGCATAAATCTAATATACATGCTCTGAATTAGTTTCTACAGGAGCCTCTCTTGACACATCTGTGCTAAGTGCCCAAACTCAAGCCACATGAATCTCTGTAGTCTGGTGTAAGTAAGCAACTTCAATTAGAGAAGTTCCCCAACACACCAGATGTTAGAGAGCCATCTGGTGAAAACCAATTGACTCATAGTTGCAAAATTATCTCAGTATTCTGAGCATTTTTAAAATTAAGTTTTCAGAAATATATTGTTCTATTAGTAGGACAGCTAGTGTAAGTCAAACTGGTACTACTGTTAAATCAGTCTTAAATAAAACCGCCCCTTGGCCCACAAAGGCAGCTGGCGGTCATAATTCATTGCATCTTGCACCACTCACCTTAATGATCACTGAATCCATTGAGGAGTCAATGGTGAACACCTCTGTTGAACACACAAAGCCTTACTGCAAGGAGGACCTCATTTCCAGATATTAAACAGCTGTATTTTCATTACTCATGCATCTACCAGAAAGACATGAGATCAGATATACAAATACACCACATCAAGGTAACGATAGGGGTATAAAGCTGTATATCCTTTGATCTACTTATACCTACATTTTAATAAACCCTAAGACGGCTGGGTAAACCACATATAACATGTCAGTATCACTCCTGCTTCTTAGCCATCACAGTAAGAAGTTTAAAACTGCTGAGCAAACTTCGGGGAATATTCTCTACTTTATTATAGTGTTCCAATGCAAATAACTGCACTGTTGATATATTTTTCATTCTGCTTAACCCAACTTAATTCTATAACAAAATGTTTTTTTCCTTTTTCCAATTATGCTAGAAGCACTAATTGGTCTGGATCTCTTTCTTTCTGCCAGAATACACGCATTTCTATCCCTTTCCTTTAATTTTCTTCTTCTCAAACCCATCTACTCTTCTTACAAACACACTCCTCTACCCTACATAAACAGATAAACCATCTGCACTGAATCTTTCAATCCGATCACTAAAACAAAGATGATAAAGCTTTACTTAAGTTCTAAGTTGGTCACTTTATAAAACCTCAGTAACAGGCCTCCTATTTTTCATCCAGCACCATACTACCTCCAGTATGCATGAAAAGATAGTTCAGAAAGCTAGATCACTTTCACAGGAGGAAAGTTTTCACAAGGGAAATTAAGAAAAATTTTTTTGGCAAACAAAATTAACAGCTGCTGTTTTAATCCTCTGTTCTGCTCATATTACACCAGCAGAGCCAGAAAACATGTTATAACCTCCTCTCACAAACACAAACTTCCCTGGAAGGTATAGTAACACCGTCAGATGTTTTGCTTTTTTCTTTTAGAGGTGTTATTTTAGTTTGCAGTTACACTTTTGGACAGTTAGGACAGCATTCTTAAGTCTCCAATGGGCCAAAGTAATGGGAAAGAACAAGTAGGGAAAAATAAACACTAACACATGCTGATCCAGTTGCTAGTAACATCAAAGAACTGGTAGGAAGTGGCTTCTCATTTCATCTCCTTCATTCAATATGGTCATATAACTGCCTTTTTCTGGTTTCTCAGCCTAGAGGAAGGATTAGGTTTATCTGTGCAGTATAGTGCTGAACAGAACGCTCCTTTGCTTTGCTTGTGCTAAAAGCTGACTCACCACTTCGGAAGCAGAGCAACATTCACGGAGGAACTACTACAGCGTGATTACCCACGCCAAAAATAGCCCATTTTTATATGTGAGGGTAGAGGAAGGGGGCTGCTGTCTACTGCACAAAATAGTATGAACAGCCCTGCATACCAAAATTTTCTGGCTGTACTGGCTTCAGCTTCTTCAACTACTTTGTTGTTGTATTCCCAATTTATTTAGCACACAGCACACCAAGAAAATAAAGAACTTCCTGACTCAAGAGACAAAAATTGGTAACAACAGAATACCAAGGAAAGCCAGATTACCTTGCAATACCACGACAATAGTTAACCACCGAACTGCCCACCACCCCCATATTTCATGACAAAAGCTGTATCAGCAACTTCACGCTCCCTTTCCCAGTCCAGTGTGTATTAAGAAACACAAAAGAAATTGCAAAAAAAAAAAAAAAAAAAAAAAAGAAAACACGCTCTTTGTTTGGTTTAAGTTCAA
>NW_009260338.1:81693-88716 GCF_000687185.1 Egretta garzetta
TTTAAAAAAACACAAAAAAAATTGCCAAAAAAAAAAAAAAAAAAAAAAATGCAAGACAGTCTCTTGTATGGTCTAGCTTACAGCTCACACAGAGTCATTTACCTATGCATGATGCTACTCAGTGAGCTTGGCACACAAGAACAGAAATCTATTAGCTAATGAGCATCAAGCCTGATGCAAACCATTACAATCATTAAGTGAAGGGAAAAATAAAAAAGAAGATGAGAGGGACGGAGTGCAATGATAACTGAAAGAATACAGGAAGAAATACAGAAGGGAGCAGACTAAAGGACAAGGATCCCTACTGCATGGGAAAAAAGCCGGATTTGTTGCCTGTGGTACACTGGGATATCTCTCTGACGTGATGAAAGATTGCTGGCTTCATGTTTAACTTCCATATAACTTTTCACCAACTGACACAGTACAGTCAGTATTTTAGTACCATAATTCCTGTCATTCTTTTATTTAAATACTACAGTTCCAGGCAGACCATGAAACAACAGGGCTACTACCTAGTGATAAATCAACATTAACTCATGTGTTCTATTGTTATATTTTGAAGCTTTATAAATTCTTCATAGAGATGCTTACCACTAACAGTGTGTGTAGTGTGCTAGGGTAGGTCATGGTGCTTTGAAATAGGTTGGGAGAACAATCTGAAGGAAGTGTCAGAAGCTTGTTTGCCAGAAATGTAAGAAAATCTGATTATGGAGGTACTTTGAGTTAGCTTGAGGTTAAACAGGACTCCCAGATCTAGAGAAAGAGGGGATGGTGGATGTTGCAGGTGAGGCTCTGACTGTGAACTACCAGACAGACACAGCAACTTGATGACGGAGAGTTGGGAAGGCTTGAAAAACCCAAAGGTGGTGGAAATATCGGAATACCTGTAAGTGTCAGTGCACTTAATATTGAGTCTTCACCAATGTTAGCACTGCTGTGGGTCAAATGCTTTGCCATCCAAGATTCCAGGAATGAGGAAAGCAGTCATATCAAGACATGAGGAAAAACTCCAGCAAAAGGGTTTAGCCTACAAGTACATCTCACTCATACCCATTCCCAAGAGCCCTACTCATTACTTAGTGCTGTACTCTGTCTCCTCGGAGCCACATCAGCCGGTTACACAGTCCAAGAGCTACACGGCAGCAACAGCGATGGGTGGGTGAGAGTGACAAGAGGAAGGACTATAAATATTATAAATATGTCATCTTTTGTTATTTTACTTGGTGTAGAAACATTTAATTCTATTATTTAAAATCACCCAACTACCTGAACAGACTTCTTCCCCAGCTTCCCACATTCTTATCTGGATTCTCAGCTAGGTTTCTCCTTTATTCCCAATGCCTCAGCATATCTATTCTTATTTTGTTAGATTGAAGAGAAGCGAGAAGACCACTACTGAAGACCTCTAAGGTGAAAAAATGACAAAGGAACTCAAACTCATGCGGAATGATACTGCTCTTCCTAACTTATCTTTTCTCTCCCAGAATAATACTGTGTATTTTTGCTTGGGTGTTTTTGCAGATCATTCCAGAGCAACTCAACCACCTATAGATACCAACAGCCTAGTACCAGATTTGTTATCCCATAGACCTTTGCTCATCTGTTACTGTATGATCACTGTTTTCAACAGTACTAAGGTCTACAGGCAGCTACAAAAAGGGGAACTAATGCTTACCCTGTCATACCTGAAGCGTGAAATACCATTGCTGCAGTTGAATACTCATTGTGGGGGCCAATATTGGACACATTTTATTTCTTCCTTCATCCTGCAAACAGAACAGCTTATTGTGCCTTCACTTACCAAAATGCAAAATGGTAAAAGTTTTGTCAGATAGTGGATAAGCATCAGCCCATCCACTTCCTCCATTTAGGTAACTGAAGTACTGTAAGGAGATGTATCAGACACCAAGTCCATCAAATCCCAGGTGCAACAACTTTACAGAAAGAAAACACCACAGTAGAACTTTTATGGAAACCAACGCTTTTTTGCTCCAAGACCCTTAAATGCAAAACATGAGCAGGGTTTCAGTTCTAAAAGCTGCAAGTCTTTTCCATGGTAGGATTTAAGAACAATCCAGACCTGTACAAGGAGTAACTACCATTAAACTTCTCCCTGCCAGCAATACAGAAGTCTCAAGTGCAAGAGGTGAAGGAAAATGAGAATACTGCCATTTCCAAACATTTCCAAATTTATCGAAGAATTGCTTTAAACAAGCTTCAGAAGTCGGTTAAAGGCTGACTGAAACTGAAGGTGTGCCAGAGAGGAAAAAAGTCTAATTAATATCACAGGATCCAGACTCTCCCACCCACCCATGGCAGAACATGTCCAAAACTGAGCCAATCTGTTACAGGAAACCTCGTCTTGAACAAAGACTCTCCTCACTCAACCCCATATGTTTTCTAAGGGTTTGTTTTTCAGACCACAGAAGAGTTATCTGAGCTAGAACAGCTCTGAAAGCACTGAGAACTTCTACTTGCAGCCAGAGGGTCCATGAACACTAAAATATTAATACTACACTTAAATTTGAATTTCTTCCTTGACACATACATCCTAGAATTTCACAACTGGGACAGCCAATTTCAGTTTACAGTATTTTGTTTTTACTTGTCTCCCCACAATCTAGGTATAATCTTCACTTTGTACAAATCCCCTTGACTGCCTTCTAGATCTATTTCCAGTCCAAACACTTTCAACTACCAGGAGGCTGTGACGTTCATGCAAATGTGGATTTATTTTTTTAAATGGAGACTAATTAAGAAAAATGAGATAAGCATCTTTCTCCTCTTGCATGGATCAGTTACTACTTTTTATACTTGCTTTTATGTGAAAAAAATGAATAGAAACTTTCACTATACTCTGAAGATAGGCAATGCATTCCAAAATCTTCAGGGTTCTTATTTAGAAGGTAGTATAGTAATAGCAAATATTAACCATAGTCCTATAATTTTTGAACAATCCTTATTTGAAGGAGAAAAGTATCTATAGATCAAACAAAAATGCTCTTGCTTAGAAGATATCTTCACTGAACTTACTACGATTGTTCCAGTCCCATTTTCCTCTCCCACAAATAAGCAAAACTTCCCAAGATACGTTTTAGCTCAGATAGCAGTGGTGGGAAATACTGGATGTTAGATAAAAAGATAGCCTTAATACATTGCTTCATGCTGCTGCATTGTCTGAGAGTCATGGTCCCAGAGAGCCAGAAGCTAGCTAGTTAAGTGTGCAGTTTGCCTAACAAGTCAAAATAGCAGCATTATTGCAAAGGGGACAAGGGACTGAGCTTGCCAGGTGTTCCTTTTTTTAATTATTAAGTCCTATTGGCAGTACACTGGCATACTGCCTTGAGGACAGAACTCAGCTTTTGGGAAAGGATTTCAAAAACTCGCTCCAAAATGAGACCTCATATTGTAGCAGTTTGCCAAAATCTAATTTGCAATTTTAGCTCTACCTTCCATAGTCAGCCTGCACAGCTTTGCTTCACAAGTATCCAGATAATGAGCAATCTGGTCTTGATCCTGCATTCAAAGTACTTAAGTGATTAACAGATCTGCACGTGGACTGAATCCGGGCTTTCTGCATGCAGCCTTTACCTACCTTCTGTTGGGTACTCTGCCATTCATTTCAGTACAACTGCATCTTTTTTCTAGTATTTGTTTGTGGTGCAGAAGACTAAGTGTTGCATAAGATCCTGTAGAGCACAGAATTTAAGACTCACTCAAAATTTCACATCTTAAAAGGAAAAACAAAGAATACAAATGCTCTCTCTAGTGATAAGCAAGTATTTTCTTTTATTACTAACCATCCAGCAAAAACACATTTTAAAAAATATATACCTTGGAAACAAAAGCTTTTTAATTATTGCGTATGCTTGAGGGTTCAGCAAATCCATAAAGCTGGCCAACTGTCCTCTTCTATCAACCTAGAGGAGGTGATGGATGTGACAGCACAGCAGTTCTTGGGATTTTAAGCTGTGCAGTACAGTAACTCTAAAGAGCTAATGCATAATGGGGGAGGGGATAGGAAAGGCCTCCAGAGCCATGATATATTTAGAATCGATCCTTTCACCTAGCCAAGCTGAAAAAAAGTCTTATCGCTTTAGTGATCTGGTGCAAAACACTTCGAATGCTCCTGGAGAAGACTCAGGTGAGTTTCCTGGAAAAATGGAGCTGTTTGGCTCTGGTTTCAGACTAAATCCTACCGTACCGCTTGCACTGGAACAATCTTCTAGCTCAGGCATGGATTATTGTACTCTTCATAATCAGTTAAATGCTCCAAGGAAAAAATATAATTACATCTGTGCACAACACAGTGCTTCACCAAATCATATCAGTCTGAAAGCTTGCAACAAACCAAGAACTGTATTAGGCAACAACAAAAAAAGGGAAGAGTAGAATTACATGAATGACATTCATTGTCACTCAAGAGACTGAAAAGACATTTAATAATAATGCTGGTTCAGTGGGAGCTGTTTCCAGGCAAATAGAAACATGAAATTCATGATGAAAAAACTAGCGCAGAACTGGTTTGCTTCAGCGTCAATTAAGACACCTCTATGAAACAGTCAGCATACAAGTACTATTCGTTCCTGGAACAGGGTGGTACTCCACAGTCTACAAGGTAAAGACGACACAAAAACTTCACAGGCAGCAGCACAAACCACACCAGAAGCTGTTTTTTTGGTGGTTTGTGTTTTTTGGTAGTTAGTGTTGTTTTGGGGTTTTTTAAATCAGATTTAATTAAAAAAACCTTAAGAAAAGGAAGAGAGGTATATTTACATTCATCAGAACAAATGTTAAAAGGCTCCGAGATGCACAATCAACACCAAGCTACAGCTGACAACAGTGAAATTCAGATTTTCTTGAATACTGCAGTTTTACCTTAAGCCAAGCAGAACAAGCTGCCAACTGCTAAGAGGGTAGTCCTGCACTGTTGCATATGAAAGTCCATGCAAGATAACAGCTCATGCAGTAAAGCGATCAGAAAGCTATTCGGTTTTTGATGTGTTAGATTTGTTAGTTTTCTGACCCAGCTTACTCTGTGATCAAAGAGTGTGACTACACAGTATCCTGATGAAACATTAGGAATATCCCCCAGCTACCAGATGACCATAATCGTATCAAAACCACACACTTATGTGATTCATTACATCAAACAAGAAAAAACAAATCAATAAATCCAAGGGCAACATTGACAACACTTCAACAAGCAAAATTAGGCACATAGACTTCCATTAATCACAGTTATGGGATTTTCCTTATTTTCAGGATCCTTGGACAACGCAAAGTCAAAAACAACTAAAGACTATTCTCTCTAACATCTTTTCCTAGGCCCATACTCAAAGAGGAGAAACAGTAGGAAATCCTGTAATACTTCTGTGGCAGGTGGACCACACAGCCTGGTTCACATTCATTCCACTGCCCTTACCCATACCATCTTTACAGCAATTATCCATACTAGTACTTCTTCATAGTAACCCAAGAACCCCGCAGGAATCCCCAATTTAAGCATAGCAATTGCTGCAATAAGCAAAATGTTACCGGCAGAAATATTTACCTGTTACTGGCAAATGGAGCTATTGGCACACTGGCTATCATCTGCAACACACTTAAACCATAAGTCTATAAATCAAAGTTGAAGCCGTGCTCACATTTTAAATTAAGGTTTCCAGTTGTAATATAAACAGCAACTCTTCACATTTCTCAACAGCAAAGGCAAATTCCAGAAGTTTGTTTGATGAAGCATCAGAGGAAGATGTTGTACAGCTAACTAGGAGCTTGGCTTGTAGCTCTAAGAAATCATTGAGGACTTCAGTAGTACAGCATTCAAAGCACATACAGGATTTCAGAGATCATTTGGAATCTATATGTGCATTAGATAAAGTTTGGTGTTTTGGGAGGGTATTTTTGTTTTTAATAAAAAAATATTATAATAAATGCTTGAGTGATATAACAATGCTTTTAAAAAGTGGAGCAGAAAGGCTGTGTGTGGTAGTAACACAAACAGCTCACAGGAGGGCTGCCTATCCTCTGGCTACTTCCTTCTGAAGAGAACCCTGAAAGATGCTGCACCATGCTGCCATTACCACCTTAACGACTATTTTACAGGCTGGGACCCAAAGATTTACTGTTATCTGAGAGAGTCCTCTTTTCCCTGATCTTAAGAAACACTGATGAAACCAAACAACATAATTATAAATCCTTATACATTGCAATAGTTTCTCTTCTTTGTGAATGAGACTCTGGCTCTGTTGCTACTTCTTTTTCATATATGGAAAAAGTTCAGGTCTTGGGAAGGCTGAATTTACCTTTCCATTAGTAGTCAGACAATTAAGACACTATGGTGCGTTGACTCTGGCTGGACACTGGGTGCCCACACAAGCTGCTCTATCACTCCCCCTCCTCAACTGGACAGGGGGGAGAAAATATAAAAAAAGGCTCATGAGTCGAGATAAGGACAGGGAGAGATCACTCACCTATTACTGTCACAGGCAAAACAGACTCAGAGAAATTAGTTTAATTTATTACCAGAGTAGGGTAATGAGAAATAAAAACTAAATCTTAAAACATCCTCCCCCCACCCCTCCCTTCTTCCCAGGCTCAGCTTCACTCCCGATTTGCTCTACCTCCTCTCCCTGAGCCAAGCAGGGGGACGGGGAATGGCGGCTAGGGTCAGTCCATCACATGCCGTTTCTGATGCTCCTTCCTCCTCAGGGGAAGACTCCTCACACTCTGCCCCTGCTCCAGCCTGGGGTCCCCCCCACGGCAGACAGTCCTCCACAAACTTCTCCAGCGTGGGTCCTTCCCACAGACTGCAGTTCTTCACAAGCTGCTCCAGCATGGGTCCATCCTTCCCATGGGGTGCAGTCCCTCAGGAGCAGACTGCTCCAGCATAGGTCCCCCGTGGCGTAAGAAGGCCTGCTAGCAAACCTGTTCCAGCCTGGGCTCCTCTCTCCACGGGGTCACAGGTCCTGCCAGAAGCCTGCTCCAGTGCAGGCTTCTCCTGGGGGCACGGCCGCCTTTTGG
>NW_009260338.1:88755-102302 GCF_000687185.1 Egretta garzetta
ACCTGCTCCCCCATGGACCTCCCTGGGCTGCAGGGGGACAGCCTGCCCCACCATGGGCTGCACCAGGGGCTGCAGGGGAACCTCTGCTCCGGTGCCTGGAACACCTCCTGCCCTCCCGATGTACTGACCTGGGTGTCCGCAGGGCTGCTTCTCTCATATATTCTCACTCCTCTCTTTGGCTGCAAATGCCCTGTTTGTTTTGGGTTTATTTTTTTCTTTTTCCTTTTCTTAAATATGTTATCCCAGAGGTGCTGCCACAATCCCTGATGGGCTTGGCCTTGGCCAGTGGTGGGTCCATCTTGGAGCTGGCTGGCACTGGCTCTGTCAGACACAGGGGAAGCTTCTGGCAGCTTCTCACAGAAGCCACCCCTGTAGCACTCCCACCCCTGCAAAATCTTGCCACACAAGCCCAATACAGAAGCAACTACTAGATACACCAGCCAACTTTGGTAACCTTTTGTAAATCAAAGTCACACCAATCTATCTGAAACTATCCTAGAATCAGAAAGTAAATATGTACCAAAATGCAGCTTCTTAAAATCACGTGCTACATCCTGTATTCTTTCCAAGCGCTTAAAGCTTTCCTTGTCTTGTCATAAGGGAATATGCACCATCTTCAAAATGGGATATTACTTAAAATTAAGAAATCATCTTGGGGGATGAATCATCACTTCAAAGAACAAGACTGTGCTTAACTTCTGATGCTTCAAGGGTGAGTTTGCTTTGGATATGTTGAAATTTTGAAAGGAATTGTTTAACGAGAAAAGCAAAAGTGAAGCTGCTGACAGAAATCTCTCAAAATTCAAATTAAGTTTATTGACACAGGAGCAACACCAAAAAGAAAAAAGTGAAGCTGAAAAAGTTATTCTAGCTTCCTGGAAATGCCACAATAAGGCTGTTCTCGCTCTTGACTTGCTACTTAGAAATTTCAGAAAAAACACAGATTTTTTCCCCTGTTCTGTCACAGATGGTCACAGTGAACTCATGGGAGCGGCACACAGATGCCTACGTACATATACCTCCTGCATGACAGTACTCAGGTCTGCTCATGTCTGTTCTATGGTTCCATATGCAGAATTTGGAGAAAGCGCTTAGTCTTATAACTCTTAGTTATTTTTCTCTTAGGAGCAGAAAGAACCCTGCAGAAAAATATATACAGTGGCACAAAGACATGAAAAGGATATCAACTATGTTTTTAAAAGTAATAGACACAATTTCACTTCTTAAAAGTGAGAGGAATGCTTTCCATACTTGTCTACAAAGATAAGGTATTGCATTTGTGAAATTGTCTTTTTGCTACTTGGTGTGGACAGGAGAATACCAAAGTGTGCTTGTGGACATCAAACTTATTCCATAAAGTCTTTTGATTTGCAATTAACAGCAAAGACACCAATTCATATTCAACTAAAATAAGCCATTTACAGGAGACGTATTTTTATTTTGGAACTCTCAAAAATCTAATAAAACATACTGAAAATAAGACTGCAACATGAAAGCATCTGTCAAACCTCTCAGAGAATAAATTAGTTGCTCTAATTTAGACAAGCTAAGAAAAAAACCCCACCAAAGTAAATTGTCACCCTACTTCTGTGAATTCCTGATGTCTCAACAGCTTAAAAATTAGCATCACTTTCAGGTATAATTTACATCTTCTGAACTAATAACACATGAAATTAATTTTTTCTTTCATTCTGTTCAACAAAAAGTTGTAGCATGAATTTCATCATCATATTACCACATACAAAATTTATAGTTATTTGGAATTTTTTTTAACCACAACACAAGTGACCAGGATATCAGCACAAAGGCTGATGCTCTGGAAAGACAGAAATAAGCAGAGTAACCAGAACTAGGAGTTATGCCCCATTAGCAATATCATATAGCATGTCTGCAGAATGAGATAACTGCTTAAGGGCAGAACCTGAAAAGTCATCTTTAATCACCTTTAGGAGTATATTCAGGCTTTATGAAAGGCTTAATTTCTACTGTACACACTTATTCAATCTAAGAAAAAAAAAAAGCTTACCTATTTTTGCTCCCTGAACTGAACCAGAGAACATCTGCATAAAATTAATCTCCAAGCTGTTGTGTCCCCCATAAAAATCTCGTATTTTTGTCACTTTCCTCTGACAGGGCAAAGGACCACCCGACTAAGGCCGGGCCAATCATTCACCCAGCGTAAAGCATTCAGACGCCACTGAAATAGTTTCATTATACTTTACATGAAGCATTACTCACACTCATTTAATTGCACTGACAAAGGAAATCCATTCTGATAGAAGGTACAACATTGGAGAGTTAGTCAGCAAATTATGCTGGAGTACCAGAAGCAGCAATAATTGTGCAGACTTCTAAACTGCTCTGCCAACATACTTTAAGCAGTCCCTGGAAGAGCTCTCCTCTACAACACTGCCAGACAGAGGAAGAAGTTTACATTAAGTACTTTTCCTTCTCTGAAAAGACCAACAGAAGAGTGTCAATTATGAATGGACTGGGACATGAATAATGCAACAACGAATGAGATAACTAATCATATGTTATCAAGACTGATATGTAACAATCAAGTCCTGTTGTCCTTGGGTTGGATTTGAACTAGTCACAAAGAATCCCTGCTTCTAAATTCTGCCTGTAGTTTAAGAAAAAACAATAAAGGACAAGGAATATTCTAAGTCCTAGGAACAACTGTCCAGAGACCATTTAAAGTCAGCTCTATTAGCATCTTTATGAACAGAAAAAGGTTTAACAACGGCCTAAAATAAATAAGCAAAGCTATATCAGAGTTTGGAATTCTCTAGAAAGCTAGAGCTTTGAAACTCAGGATACCACAAGCTTACCTTGGTGGTCCAAAAAGTAGGAGGGGTGAACACCTTCAAAAACTAGAAGAGAAGGACTACTGACTTGACTGACTCTGAATTTTTGGGGTCTATTTTGAGCTCTGTCCTTACCTCCTTCTTTGACCTTGGCCATATCACTCTGCTGCTAATTTTCTGTGCTGCTTTATGGAACACAAACACGGTGACTTTTATAAAGCACTTTGCTAACTGGCACGAACACCCTCAGCAAAATCTTTCATCGTAGTGCAAATAACAAACGTATTTTGCTGAGCCAGTCAAAAAAAGAAAAAAAAAAAAAGACAAATATGCTTTTGCTAGTGCTCTGCAGCATTAGTTAACTGGAATTATTCCTATGGCAATGATGGCACATCTAACATTGACAGACAAATAGAAACAAACAGGATCAGCTTCATTATTTACAATACTTCACTAAAACCAACAGGACTGCCCTTTTTGATCCCAAGCATTACATGCCAAGCACCTTCCTCTGGCCAGAAATGAGACTCAAATCACAGATGCAAGAAAGGGAAACTCTACAAGCTGTGCTAAACACAGTGATGTTGACTTCAGTGGGCATTCCTAGTTGCTTTTTTCCTATAGCTCAGCATTTCAATTATTTAGGAGCCTTCACATTGGGAGAGGCCTACTACCAATTCTGTAACATACGGTCAGTGGAGCACCAACATGCAGCTGAAGAAGGAAAGGTTAGCAGTATCGCCAGATGAAGAGAAGAAAAAGAAGCCAGAGAGGATTCTGTCAGATTAATGAGATTAATTTTCATATGGAATAAATTAAATCTCTCAAATCAAATGCCAAAAGAGGGAAACACTTATCTCCTCACACAGCAAAACAAAATAGCCTTCCTGGTTTATCTTCTTTCTCTTGTGTAGTTATATGACTGACATGAGAGTTGGTAATGCCACTGGAACACTCGCTTACCAGACTCACTGCCAAGTGAACTGACACTCAGCAAAAGAATTTCAGGGTCTCTAAAAACAAATCACAGGTGTGTAATTTGTTCTGTAATGATCTTTATGTACTCATATCCTGATAGCATCACCAAAAGCAATGAAACAGGCAGCCCTCAGAACCTCCAAGACTTACCATAAAAATCTCCCTCACACAAACACAGTACTGAAAATGTACAGGGCACTTTTCCTACAATCTAAATGTACTAGCATTAAATGTAAAGTTATGATAATGAAAATGAGGAAACAAAACTGAAGAAAAATGATGGAACAGAAAAAACGTCCACCTTTTTGGTTAAAAGGAAGAAAACAAGCAATTAGTTTGGAGAGTGCTTTTTGACAAGGAGAATCTCAAGAAACAGACACCTCCTGGAATTGTCAAATAATCCCCTGAAGTTCAGTCCCAATACAAGACTAAGTTACCTCCCAAAGCAATCAAAACCTCATGTTCTTTACTATGCCATCAGAAATGTTGAGAACCATTCTGAGCATTGTTTTGGTACCTACTACTAGAGTCCACAAATTGCAATAGTTTAGGTTAAAAGGAATTTTTTTTCAAATCCTTATACATATATAATGGGGTAATTTTTCAGACTTGCATTAAGGTGCCCACTTGACTTATTTTACTGTTCAAAACATAATGTGACCTTCTTAAAAGGTTCATCATGAAGTACTGTCCTTATGCATTCTGTCTAAATATTGGCAGGCATTTGAAAGCAAGGCATTCTCAAATTTTCTACTAGAACAGAAGAAAATAAGATTTTAAATAAGGCAACTCTGCTCTTTCCCACTCCCCCATCTTGTTCCCCAACTCCAAAACTAACTCATCCTGCAGCTTCAGATGGATAGTGCGGGTCCCAGCTGGTGCCTGAAGGCAAGATGAGATGTATGAGAAACACTGTCTATTACTAAACGTAGGCAGTACCAATCAGTAGATCAATACAGCTGATGCTCCCATGACAGCTCTACAGTACTTGTAGATGTTTAGTACCTGAAAAAGATTCTTGCAGGCACATTTCTTTCAAGTTCTTGCAAGCAGAAGCCATTCCTTCTCCAGAGTGGGTGGTAACTTGTGCAAAGAAAATGCTACAAGCCTGTAATTCTACAGGCACAAAGCTAACAACATAACCTGTTCCGGATTATCCACAGTAACTCAGAAAACTAAATACATCAGAAAAACACATAAAACAAACCATATATAAATCAGGATGCAATAACATACTTAGTCCACTAATCTTTACAAAACTTGTAAAAACCTTTCCATAGAAAACAGAGCAGAGGAATGTCCAAGATGCTTATTACATATAATGGAAAAGGGATTTCAGCAATGTAGTGACAAAGTATTCAGGAAAGACGTGACTTGGGCAGTCCAAAGTTGTTTATCCTCCACGTAACCATGAGTTAAGCCTACCTGCATGTATAGGTAATATAAAATTCTTTGGGGAAAAAAAAACAAGCCACAAACAGAAAAGACCAACAGCACCCCCCAAAAAGCTCCACCCTTGCCCTAATCTAATATTTATGACACTTGCTTTATAGATACACCCAGAAAAGAACATGTATTTTCAAATGTTTCTAACAGTATATATTTTTTTAAAATTTCTCTTCCACCACGCAGCACACAATGAAGAACTCTATATTGCCAAACTAAACAGCTGTTGTAATATGTCAAACCCATACCAGAGGTTACTAATTCATCTTATTTCAAAACAGAGTTACAAACCACTTAATTTTCCTTAAAACATCTGAAGTCCTTCTTTCCAGTACCAGCTCCTGCATTTATTTAGTTTCCCAAATGTAATACTGCTTTTTGCAAACTTAGCTGGGCTAGAATTTTTCTATACCCATCACTTCTGTACTAGATCTGATGATATCTTTGGTCAAGACCACAAGGTAAGTTCTCTACCTCTCTCCTCCAAACAAAGGATGTCTTTGAATCCTTCCACAGGCATTCCACTCATTCTTCCTCTTCCTTTACTATTGCTTCTTCCCAAATGAGAATTCTAGTAATGTATGTAGCAAACGCCTCAACTTCTCACTGACAATTTACAGTGCAGCACCATTACATACTGCTGATTCACTATGACAAGAGACATTTACTCTTGCTGCTGACAGTACAGATGTTTTCTAGCATCCATATCAATGGTTCGTTGGTGACACTGTGCACTGGTGTCCCTCTGGTTGGGCTGGTTCTCTGGTTGATACATTCCCCTTACACAACTTGCTGACTCTAGTCTGAATAAAACGGTGAAATACCAGGAGCTAACAGCTTCTTGCCTTAGAAATAACTTTCATTCTAAACCTCAAAAATGTTCAGATAGCATTAAGCAATAAAGTCTGAACAGCCTGTTAGCAAAATAAGCAAGTAAATGTTTTCTTAGGTGAGGAGGAAAGGCCCGACATTTAAAGGCAACTATTTCTTATTCACAGATGCAGCCAGTCATCCATTAACCAAGCCAATCAATCCTTCATTTTACAGCATTTACCAATAAGCCCATATATACTACTATGTATAAAGGAAGGGTTTAGATATTAGGAAATCTTTATAGACATTAAGATTGCCTTACTCTAACAAAAAGGGAAACTTTAATAGTAGAAGAATAGTATTCTAGAAACTAATTTGAAAGCTCTCATAGCTCCTATTTTCAAACTCACTAACATAAGTTAATAATACTTTTTTTTTTTCCATTCACAAACTATGTAAATTCACTGCCACAGGGTTTGAGGCCAAAAAACCATAAGATTCTACAAGGCCTGGAAATTTACAGCATTGTAATGGTTAACACTAGCTCTAGTGAATCTATTTAAGATATTAAAATTCCCATCTGTCAGACCTCTTTGCTAGATGTTACTGCCCTCAAAACAAAAGAGAACATGTGCCTGCATCCCAACCACGCAGTTCATAGCGCTTATTAACTCAAGCCATAAATGAAAATGAGTTCATACTAACACATCTATCTAAACCACTGCAGCCAACATGCAGGTACGCATTTGCTCTTGCTGACTAAACATAGACAGACAGACAGAAAGGCTGAACATACCAATAAGCCCATATATACTACTATGTATAAAGGAAGGGTTTAGATATTAGGAAATCTTTATAGACATTAAGATTGCCTTACTCTAACAAAAAGGGAAACTTTAATAGTAGAAGAATAGTATTCTAGAAACTAATTTGAAAGCTCTCATAGCTCCTATTTTCAAACTCACTAACATAAGTTAATAATACTTTTTTTTTCCATTCACAAACTATGTAAATTCACTGCCACAGGGTTTGAGGCCAAAAAAACATAAGATTCTACAAGGCCTGGAAATTTACAGCATTGTAATGGTTAACACTAGCTCTAGTGAATCTATTTAAGATATTAAAATTCCCATCTGTCAGACCTCTTTGCTAGATGTTACTGCCCTCAAAACAAAAGAGAACATGTGCCTGCATCCCAACCACGCAGTTCATAGCGCTTATTAACTCAAGCCATAAATGAAAATGAGTTCATACTAACACATCTATCTAAACCACTGCAGCCAACATGCAGGTACGCATTTGCTCTTGCTGACTAAACATAGACAGACAGACAGAAAGCCTGAACAGCTGCATGCAGGCATCAGGAAAGGACGCGATGATCTTTAAATCGCTGCAGCAGTTTGCTCCCACACTCATAAATAATGTTCTATGCATGCATTTGACTTCAAGGCAATTTTAAGTTGGGGAAAACAGACATGCTACAAAAACAATACCCAAGTGGCAGACAATAATGCTATTAGTATTAGAGAGTAGCAATTCTCCATGATTTCCAGATTTGTAACTACCAAAGTTCAGTTCCCATGCTCTAATGGGTCAGCCGCATCCCGTGTAAAGCACCACAAACATCAGCTGAAGTCCTGGATGTACGAGGGAACCCACTGGGACATTTCATTTACCTGAGTTAATGTTTCTGTCAACACCAGCTTTATGGGGGATAGAAGATCCAACTCAGCAGGGGCGTGCTAAATCTCCCATAAGGAAAACAGGCTTGCATCTCATCTACACAGCAAAGTCCAGCAAGCAAAATGAAAGCTTGGGAGCCTTTATGTTTCCAAAGGAGCATTTATCATTCCAAAAAGTGGAAGGATAATACACTTTTTAAGTTCAACAAGACTTTCCAACATATAAGAGTCTGCTGAAACGCCAATAAAACTGAGACAGTCTGTGTGTGTGTGTGTGTATATATATATATATATGAACTAATAGAGAAGCACACTCCATTTACAGTTGCTTTTGCCTCCAATCATTTAAGTTGCTTCTACCAAGTGAAAGCATTTACATGTTTCCTGTGGTCTGTAGCACCGTACTGTAGAAAAATAAACCCTTCTGGGATTGAATTAGAGGATACAGTGGTTCACAAGAAAGGAATGCTAAGTTAACATTATGCCCCTCTGTACTTTGTACGATTTCTTTCCAAAACCCTACCCCAGCACCCTGGCTGTTCACCGCATAGCACTTACTGTTGCTGGACTTCAGGTCACGGTGAATTATGGGAACAATTGCTTCCTCGTGCAGGTAGTTCATTCCCCTCGCAATCTGTACTGCCCAGTTGACTAGTATGTCAGGAGGTATCCTTTTACCAGACAACACTCTATTTAGTGATCCTCCACGGGCAAACTCCATGATCAAGCAAAGATTAGGTTCCTTCAAACACACGCCTCTGAGGGCAATGATGTTGGGATGCTTTAACATTGCAAAGAGCTTGGCCTCTTGGCGGACATTCTCAATGGTCTGGCTGATGTCCTCATCAGGGTCATAGCGGGCTGCCTTGACAGCAACTTCATCTCCTATCCATACAGCTCGATACACTTTTCCGAAGCCCCCTATGCCAATGATTTCCTCCAGAACAAGCTCTGAGAAGTCGATCTCCGGAAAAGGGAAAAAAAAAAAAAAAAAAAAAAAAAAAAGATATAAACATTTAGCAACTATGCAGCCTGTGCATCAGCTGAAGGTCCATGTTGCCCAACCTCACCCTTACCCTTGGAAGAAGGACCAGTTTTCACTCCAAACCAATACAAATGAAAGTAGTAGTCCCTTCTGACAACCCTTCATTGCCAAATAGTATGGTAAAACAGATCTTGCAGTATCATAAAACCTGTACTAAGTACTCACTGTGAATGGTGATGAATTTGACCTAATGGCAGTCAATTATAAAATAGCCTCGTCTTAACACACTTAAACCCTTATAACACTGACACCCCTCTAAGGATAAACCCTCATTTCCTGTCCTCAATGACAGAACAAGATTCCAAAAAAGAAAAAACACACCACAGGCTAATCTTCATTGGCTTCACTACAGTGCTCAGTGTGCCATAGCTAAAATCCAACACAAAATGCATCTGCTCCTGCATTTGTCCCTTGTTTGAACGTCTTGTTCAACTGCCACTAACAATCTTTTAGTCCTTCCCAAATCATGCTTATTCTTCCACATCTCTACAAGCTTTGCCGATTCATTTCCCATGAGATCTGCTAACCAATTCTGACACTACTGACAATAGTGTGACAAACAGATGGATCAGACCACATAGAGTATGCAGAGCTAGCAATAAGAAAACCATTTTTTGATTAATGCATACTGCGATTTTATTACAGAAATTGTATGAAAGAACAGAATCATCATTTTCCATTCGTATGCTCTCACAGCTATACAGGCTGCCACAGTAACTAGTGGCTACTTGGCGTTGTATAATAAAAATCTACAGATGCAGATGTCTTAATTCAGCATACAAATTGCATCTGGAGCAAAAGATGTGAGAATATGTATCCTGTACAACCGTACACTAAACATAGTTTATGCTCACAGCTGGCCAAAAGAAACCATCCAATACTGACTAATGTAGAACGGAGAACCCACATACTGACCAATGAAAATATGCTGACATGGCTGAATTTACAGTAGTGGGAGGCCACGGGCGAGATACCATTGATACTGTCTGCCTGATATTTTGGTGGCTACCAATTACAGTCAAGGAAATTTTTAAAAGTTTTAAAGGAAAAAATACCATAATGCAAGGATTTAAGTAGAAAGTCACCAAGGCTTTTAGTACTTGCCTGCACTTGAAATGCCAAATCCAACATGGTTGCTCTGTTTTGTCTAGTAGAAAGAAAGCTAAGTCTGTAATGGACTTACTTGACGTAGGTATTAATTCAGAGTACTGTTCTATCTTACTGGGTTTTGTAGTTATCGGTTGATATAAACCTATCCCCTGTTTATAAAAGAAATTATGTTGTTGTATAAGGCAAGGGAGCAGGTTAGAGTCCACTCAAGTAAAATATTTTAGTTATGCCAATCAAATGTCTTTCCTAAGTATAAACCTACAGTACAAGATGCTGTCACATAACTGTATGGAGTTCATATTAACTCTGCTGTCCACAACTGCACTTTTTTTTTTTTTTGACTGAGCTCTGTGTTCCATGAACATGATTTTTAAAAGTCTGGCTTACTTTTGTAAGTTGGTCAAACCTATGAGCCAAGAGTTGACTACATATAGGGATCATATCATCAACCTTCCCATGCAGTACACCTGGACCCTAATAAGGATGCCTGTGTTGTTCTTCCTAGTGTCCCATGAACAAAAGAAAGAAGATAGAACACCAACCAGGAAAGTCTTCCAAAAGGAGGAAAGGCCCTTTCTGGTCCAGAACACAAAAATAATTTATTTGTCTGTTACTGTGAGTACATCTTTTAGGTAATGCTCTGAACTTCAAGGATTCCTCTCTCAAGGAACCAGAGAAGGTTTCACTCTGACAGTAGCAGCCCTAGTGTTCAAATGTTCATGAGCTACAGATTACTAAAAAGGATGAAGGAGTAGATTCTGACCAGAAACACTGAAATTTTAGAACGAGACTGTAATGACAGTAACTCCAGATAAGAGACTACCCTGTCACTGAGACTATACAAAAGGAGCTGCTCTGGCATTTCTCACTGATAAAATAGCTAAAGAAATGAGATGTTGAGTCCTATCACCTTCATTCAGTAGACTTTTCAGCAGTGGTAGAATGCTCACTTAACCTGCTCCTAGGGACAGGGTCAGTTAAAAGCCAGAAAAAGAACAAGCTGCAAAGCCAGATCGCCAGACCGCCTCCCCCCCCCAACTCCTGACGCACAACATCCCGGGGGCATTCCCAGTGTTTTTCCTCGGGCATTTTTTCCCGGGCTCAGAAGGCGCTGGAGGCCCCGCCGGGCTCGGGGCCGGGGGGCGGCCCCGGCGGGGCTGAAGGGACAGCTCCGGCGGCGGGAGGAGGAGGAGGGCAAGGGAAAACCCAAGACAAGGAAAGCAAAACTCTTCCTGTACGCTGTCACCCATGTCACTTCTGAAAAAGCATACCCGTGCTGGATGCCCAAGAGATGGAAGAATGACTCTGGGACATAAAACAGCGAGATTCGTGCTTCCAGATGAAATTTAATGTCTTAACACTGCAAGTTATTTCGCAAAGACAGTTGTCTTTCATTTGCAAGTATGACCTTAGCTTCACTTGGACAATCTGTTTCTTTAAGTCAGACTGGCCAGCTCACCCTCATGGGTGGCTTAATCAGGAAAAAAACCAACTCATCTTTAGAAAAGTTTCTTTTTTTTTTTTTTAAAGGTATTTTGTGTTGACTTAGTTTCTTTGTTTTCACAGACCTAGTTATACAGCTGCATTAGTGCACACAATATCTGTTTCTCTTCACCTTTCTAAACACATTAACCCCTTTCCTAGACTCCAGTTTAATTTGGCAGACATGCTGCACTGGACTGTAAGGGCAATGGGAACGTTTAACATGCATTTTTTGCCTTAGAATTTAAGAACCGAAGTACTATCGTTCCCCTGAGGACCAATAAGGAATTACAGAGCCCATACGCCATGAACCAGTGGCCGTGTTGACAACTGCAAAGTAGTGCTGTTTCATCAGCATTTATTATACCGTATGACTGAGCTATTTAATTCAGCCTGTAGCGTGTAAGAGCCCACAGCGCAGATGAGGGTCCTTCAAGCTGGCCCACTGCCGACAGCCTCACTAGGCGACTTTTATCATTCCTGGTACCCCCACTGAGGAGGTGAGATTGGAGCACACTATGCGGATGGCTGAGAGACAGCGCACAATTGCTAGCTATACTATGGCAGCTCTCAATTGTTAAAAAGTCCTAGAGATTCTGCTTCCACTTTCACCAAATATGAAGATAAACTTTAGGAAAGCAACTAGAAATACCTTCTGCGCTGAGGTGCATATGCCTGTAATGACACCTCGCATTATTCCTGCAAAGCTTTAATGTTTCATCGTCCAGTAAGCAAGTCAGGAGTAGACTGTTATTCCAAACAGCTATCAAACTAACACCACCAGCTCTAAAAGTGGGTAACATTCCCTGCAAAGGAATTTCTAACATTAAACTTGAAACTGTAATTCAACAGCAACCAACTGTACCCCCTGTCCAAATAGCATTTAAAAAAAAATAAACATACTCCTTTAGCATACTAAAATCTTCCTGGAGGGCAATAAATTCTACCCTGTCATGAACATATGGTTGATGACTTGAGAGAACAGAAGTAGTGTAGTCCTGTTGTGGCTTTAGAAGGGTAAGACAAGGATAAAAGCAGAAGGTACAGCTCCACAACTAGTCCTGAACTGTCAAACCCCAGCAAGTGCAGTAAGGCAGGAGAATCCATAGTTACAGAGCCTGCACATGAACAGTCAAAACAGGAGGGCAGTGGAGGCTTCAAGAAGTTCTGTAGAAATGGTTCTCCTATCTCAAAGGCAAAACCTAATAAGCTTTCAGAGTCTTCTGCATGTGAGGAAAAAATATAATTTATCTATACTCTTCCAGCATGAAAGAAAGCACCACCACTGTCCAACCTGGTCCCTTCACAGTCCCAAGGGTGATACTATGAATTACTGAGTTTTTACCTAAATGCTTTCAAGCAGGACATAGAATAAGAAAAAAAGCTATTAGTTGTATTCCTTGGAGATATGCCCTAGATAGGACTAAGCATCTTTCTACTCCTTTTACTTTCTAGAAAAGCCTACTCGGCTGAAGATTTTTCTCTGCTCCTCCAAAAAAAAAGCTTTATTCTTGCCTGAATTGTCAATAGCGATAGATGAACAGGATCTAGAAACAGTCATTCCGCACTGTTTCTCTCTCCACAATTGTACATAGTGGTTAAAAAAAGTGTAGAGATGAAATGGCCCTATTCTCTGGCTCCAACAAAGGCTTCAAAACTGCACTGAAGTTCACAGAAACAAACCAATCCCTTCGTGCCTTCAGCATCACAACTTAGTCAAGCAATCCTCCAGTAGGCTCAGGTATCCAAACCTGGATTCATTCACAGGTATTTTCGAACAGAATTTGTAAGAAGGCAAAGGGCTAAGGAGGAACCTGGTAACACAAGTCAACTGAGGAATTTCTAAGTCACAAGTAATAAGCTTTTGGCTAGGAGAAAGGAAGATATGGAACACGTATTAGCAGGGAATCAACACTGCAGAAAGCAACTGCTTACTATCCAGCAACCTCTCCTTATGGATATTCTTAAAGGGAGAATCACCAGAGCCCCCCCGGTGACTCCACCACTGCCTAGCCACCAAACTTCAGCCCTCTTGCTGAAAATTTATCAGCCCCTGGAAACACAGGACTTAACAATGGGAAAGAAGCTCCCAGCCCGACGGAACGCCAACACACCGAGCTAGGCTCGGCCTCACCGGAGAGGAGCGCTAGCCAGGAAACAGAAGGGCACTGGAGCAGCAGG
>NW_009260338.1:103845-110370 GCF_000687185.1 Egretta garzetta
CCAGGCCTGCCGCGGGGTGCTTAGCCGGGCCGTGTCTCGTGTGGGTGCAGGTGGTTGGGGTTTAGGGCGATGGCTGTGCATTGCGCAGAGTTGCCTGGCCTGGCCCGTGTCCTGCTCCTCCTGGGCCAGCAGTGTGGCCCGCAGCCCGCAGCCCGATGCCCACCACCCCACTGTCCCTCCTGCACCCCGGGGGACCGCCACAGCTCTGGGGTAGCCACCTGGAACCAGAAACAAAATCAAGGCAGGGGCCAGGAAAGTGTTTGAGTTACGCCATCCAGTCAGCCTGTAGTTCAGCACAGGTGTTACCTGGTTTTTGTAGGATGCACCCCTGCACCTTGAATGCTGTGTTCAGTTTTGGGCCCTCACTGCACGTTGCGTTGCTGGAACGTGTCTGGAGGACTGCAACAAAGCTGGTGAGGGGTCTGGAGCACAAGCCTTACAAGGAGTAGCTGAGGGAACTGGGGTTGTTTAGCCTGGAAAAAAGGAGGCTCAGGGGAGGCCTTATTGCTTTCTACCCACCTGCCAGGTGGGTGTTGGTCTCTTCTGCCGAGGAACTAGTCATAGGCTGAGAGGAAATGGCCTCAAGTTGCATCAGGGGAGGTTTATATTGGGCATTAAGAAAAATTTCTTCATCAAAAGGGTTGTCAGGCATTGGAAGAGGCTGCCCAGGGAAGTGGTCGAGTTCCCATCCCTGGAGGTATTTAAAAGTCAGGTAGACGAGGTGCTTCGGGACATGGTTTAGTGGTGAACTTGGCAGTGCAAGGTTTATGGTTGGACTTGATGATCTTAAACGTCTTTTCCAACCTAAATGATTCTATGATCTATGAATTGCCTGTATTAAAAATTAAACAACAGCATTTATTTCTCATTCTTGTAATCAATGTATACCTTACTGGTTCTGAAAATACAAATTCCTTCCCCCTGCAACCAACATTTTTACAGCTCAGGCAGATACCAGACCTTGTGAACAGAATCTGTTTGTACTTACCAATATAAAAGGGAGATTTACTTTCTGTTTCACTCCAGGGTTTTTTTAAGATCTTCCTTCGATTTTCAGTGGTAAAACTGGAAATGAAAAGTCTCTGTTCGTGTTTCATCATAACAAAGCCCTCTGATGCTGAATGGGAATCCCAGGTACCCCGACCACATATGATGTCTTCCCACTGACGTAAGATCTCAGGCTTAGTTTTTCCTTAGTGTTTTCTAAGTGGAGTTACACAATTCTCTGCAAGATTAAATTTTTAAAAGTTCTCTTTTCCCTTGTGAGGCATTTGTTTTCTTCTATGTACAAAGTAACTACTAATAGTGCTTGCATTTCGTGCAGGGAGGCTTTGAGTATCCATTTGTCTATCCCTCTGTTGGCACTATGCTGCTCCACTTGGGAAGTGCTGGAGTTTTGGCTTTAAAAAGAATTATGAAGATCTTAGGAACAGCGTGCTCTGAGTTAAAGAGATCATTCAAAATCCTTACTGTTGTTTGTAAAATACTTTAATTTGCTTGTCTGTTTTCTGGGAGAACACCTCCACCCAACTGAAACATAGTAACAAGTATTGCAGAGAACCCTGCAGGGAACTGAATTTTTTCTAGTTCCTTTCTTTTTTTCAGAAACTTCACAGCCTTTATTTCTGACAGAAACCAAACCCACTTTGCCTAGAAAGAGCGCTCATATTAAAATCCTTATTTCACAAATAAATCAAAGAGCAAAATATGTAGAGTTGAGATCGGAACTATCATTTCAATGGGACGTATGCAAGATTTGGGCGTACTGCAGTGCTAGTTTTCAAATTGAACTTGTCTATGAAATGCGTTGTAGATTTTCTCCTGTATCTCCATCTCCTCTGGCCAGTGAGGGTGGAGCTGAGGATGCATCCTCTCCGCTATTACTCTCTGCTATTCTTAAGGGTGTGTTTTCACAATTAGCATAAGCTTATCTGATATTACTCTGTTGCTGAAAGGGACTTGTCACATGCTTGACCCGCTTTCCTGATTGCAGCAGTAGTGACTGCACGGCTGTAGAGTCATTTCAGCTCATTTATCTAATTGACAGCTAAGCCCACCAAGTAAAAGCTCCTAGTTTTCAATCAAGCTTTTTTGGCTGATCTGACTCGCGTTAGGACTGTACGCACAGTCATTAAAGCCAGCACAAGGTAAGGAAGCAGAACAGAGTAGGTGAGAGGAAGAGCAGACCTGGCCCTTTCAGCAACACCCTGGAGTTAGGTTACCTTGTCTCGACTGTGGAGCTGAGGGGTAACAAATAGCTGCATTCATCATCTTTGGAGTTCAAAGAATAGATGACCGAGATGGAATCCAAAGGGCTGGTGTTAATGTCCCTAGTTAAAACAGCCTCAGTTGCATGCAATGCTTTTCTGCCCGATTTAATTTAGGGAAAAAAAAAAAAAAAAGAGTTCTTTAATTCACACAGTGGGGAATTATTATGCTTTATGTGACTATTATGCTTTAAAAGTTGCAATATAAAAAATATAGTGAGACATGAGAACAAAAGAGGTCTCCCGTCTTTCAGCTGTTTGACACTTATTTTGATCACTGCTGTAGAACACTGAAAGATGTAAAGTAGAAAGATATTACTGATAGGGAAAACTGTGATGGGAGAAACATTACTTGTGTAGGGGCTCAGGCTGCCTGCTGCAGTGGCCTGCCAAGACAGAACCCTGCCATCTTGTGGAGCGCCTTGATACTGAAGCACACAGTCAGCTTGGCTTCTCAAAGATATCTAGGGTTTGTTTTTTTTCCCTCCCCTTTTTTTTCACCGATGATGTGTTTGTTTCTACAGAGACGGTGTGACTGGCTCGGGAAGCCCAGAGCAGCCAGTGCATGGAGCTGGGAGAGTGCCCAGGGAAATGCTCTGGAGAGCCATGATGGGATTTTCCCATTCTCACAGGCTTCCCTTGGCATCTTTTGCCAGCCATGTCAGAGACTGGTTTCTGAATGAAAAGATTGGGCCAGATTGGGAAGGCTGTTCTTAGGATCAAGGTAAATCGAAGCATCAGTGAATGTTAAGTTCATATTCTAGTAACTGGCAAAAGGCAGAAGAAAAGAATATTAAAGACTGCTTGCAGTCTGTGAAAGATGACATTTTAGCATTTGCAAGATACAGAAAGATTTCCGAAATGGTGCATGCCTTTCTGGTGAACATAACGCCTGAATGCTACACTGGAGCTTTTTTTCTTATTCATTTTCTAATAAGACTGTATGTGTTCCTATTATTATTCAGCAGATCTGAATAGTGGGAATTAAGATTCTAGATATAACAGATCCAGTTCTCAATGTCTGTATCTGAATACACATTCGGTGCTTCCCAAAGTTTGGATATAGATTTTGTTATATGTTTAAAAAGGAGTCTAATCTGCAAAATGCAGATGATAACCCTGAATGTACTTCAAAATTCCTCCAAACTGGGAACTTTGGACCACAGATTTTACTTGAGGGTCATTTTTGCACCTACATTTAAAAAACCAAACAAATTATTAGAGGATAAACAAAAAGGCTGGTCTATCCCCAGCCCTTGTTTTAAGAAGCTGTGGAAAGTACTCTGCTTACTCGATTCCATTATTCATATAAAATTAGGACGATCTCAGCTTTTGCCCTGTCTTTTCTAGATGTTTGTGCAGACTACTAAGCTAGTATTCTCTCTTTCAGTGGATGCCTTTCCTCTCTCTTCAGTGGACTTAGCAGCTCTATAACAACATGTTACCACTGTGCCAGTCCATAGTTATAAATCTACACTGGATATCAAAATGTTGGCACTCTGGACTCCTAGTGTCTGTGCTCTGTGAGGGGAAAAAGCCAGAATGCTACAAAAAAAAAGGGGGGGGAGGAAGAGGAATGTCCAGAAAGAAGAAGTACCAGCACAGTCCAATGACACCACAGTCCTAGAAAACCACTGTACTTCCAACTATAGCTATGATGAAAGCACATCTCTACCAGCACAGTAAGAAAGTATAAAAGATTAAGGAGATGCTCCTTGGCACATCTGCTTAGTGCAGCTCACTCCTTTTACATCCCATGGTAATTTATATTGCAGCTTAAATTAAACCAGCACTAATGCTCTCATTTGGCTTTTATGCATTTCAGTGGATATATCTCAGTTATCCACAGGTATAACCATATATTCCACTCTGGAGATGTATCTCATGCCGGTAGATAGATTTGTTGGATCAATCGCTGATAATCTCTCCCCCAGCAATGTAAGCTTTACTGACAAATGGATTCTTCTGTCATTATAAATTGCCTCTCTGCATGGCTGTAAAGCCAGACTGTTTTTCCCCCACTTTCGAACAGTACTGCCTTGCCAACATCACTTTAGTGTAGGTTTGTTCTTCATGCAGGGGAGAGAGGTAAGCCACTGGCAACAGAAGCTTTATGAACTGTGTGGTGCTAGCTAGGAGACAGGCTGTGAATCTGGGTCTTTAGCATCTGAGTCAGTAAAAGAGAGAGCTCTACTCTGCTTCATAAAATATATATGCTAATCTCCCAGATGGCTATATCTTCTTTCTCCATAGAACAGATGACCTGGAAAATAAAAGGAGACTGGAATAAAAATGGAAGACTGGAAAATAAAAGGAGAGTGGAAATTCTGGCCCAAATCTGGGAGCTTCCGGTAGATTTTACAGACAGACTTGGCTTTTAAGTTTAGTTTGAATTTGTTTTGATAATAAAATATAGCAATGATTACATGACTATTACTACAGGTCACAGTATAATTTCACAGGTAAGATGAAGCATTCATGCATTTATCAGCATGTCTATAAGAAAAAAAAACAAAGGAAGACTTTCAAATGACATTTCTGCTTACACTAAAAGATACACAGCTGACAGAAGTAATGTTTAACTTTGGCTTAGTAACAACCACCATTTGCATACTGTGCATTAGCTCAATCCAAGCCACATTTATAGCTCTTCTTTAATTTGTCATTGGTTGAGTGGCTTCTGCTGGAGAGGAACACCAGAACCGCACTGCCAGACTGGCAACGTTGTGCCACAGTTTTGCAAGTGTGCGGAACAAAAATTTAACATACTTGAATAGAGGAACTGAGATTAGTGCAATGCAAATGCTCCCACCGGCGTTCAGCAAAGACACTACAGCAAACCTTTTGGGCTTCTGAAATCTTTATAGGTGCTGGTGGCCTCGATCTTCCTTTTTACATTTCATGTGAAAAATGAAGCATCAAGAGAGTACCCTTCAGTGCCACGGCCAGCTTATGGCGCAGCACTCCCTTGGAGTGTTCTGCACTGACTGCAGCACCTTGGCTCCCATTCAAGGCCACCTGCCCGAAAAATGACCAAGTCTCCCTTGTTTGTAAGGGCAATAGGTTTTTGCCTGGAAATAACAAAGCCAAGATGGAAACCAAGGTATTAGCTAGTCCATGGTTTTGTTTAGGCTTTTAGATTGTCAAACAAAGCATTTGGGCCAATTTTCAGGTTGCCAAAGCCACCCTTGAATACCTCCAGAAACACAATACAAAAATGAAAAATCCTGCATCTGAATTCAAACCATAGGAGGTGGATGCCTATTCTAATGGTGCATTAGAATTACAACATACAGAGACATACAACTTCCATTAGATACCAGCATTCATATCCAAATCATAGCTTTACGCCCAAATCATAACTCTACTAAAATCTCCTGTCATTACAAAGTTATGGACATAAAATAGACAGCCTTTTAGTTTGGAGTAAAATAATCCTTTTCTTGACTGAGACAGATGTCTTATTTCTCTAATTTGTATTCCTAATGGTGCATTAGAATTACATCATACGGAGACATACAACTTCCATTAGATACCAGCATTCATATCCAAATCATAGCTTTACGCCCAAATCATAACTCTACTAAATCTCCTGTCATTACAAAGTTATGGACATAAAATAGACAGCCTTTTAGTTTGGAGTAAAATAATCCTTTTCTTGACTGAGACAGATGTCTTATTTCTCTAATTTGTATTCAGTAAGTTAACTTGCTATTCAGAATAATAGACCTCAATCTAAAATAAGACCAACTAGGTCAGTGCAGTAGTAATTGTTTTTTTCCCTGTTGTCTTGAGGGAATAGGCAACATTTGCCTGCTGTCTCCTTTTATCTGCAATCACAGTTTAAATCCTTAGCAGAATTAGTTAGAGCAGCCTCTTTCCGAAAACGTATGAATCTTTACCAGAAAATTTTTTGTCTTGATTTTCCTATATAGCGTCTACTCTTTGTCAGGTGACTAAGCTCAAATATGATACTGTATTCATTCGGTATTTCATAAGGCAACTGGAAGGGGATTTCCTTGTATTGACATGGAAATGGACCTAATTCTGTTTTGATCTTTGAGTTAAGTGTGGGCAGAGAGACACATCATGTTTTTATTGTAATGCCATCTCTCAGTACTGGCAGCACCAGATCCATACACAGCCAGAGACATCAACCCATTGAGCAGGGATTTCACATTACACTGCTGCAGCCATCTCAAGGAGCCTGCCTTTACACTCCAGAATTTATTTGCATTATATGTTTACATTTTTTTTC
>NW_009260338.1:110720-123609 GCF_000687185.1 Egretta garzetta
TATGTTTTCTTTTTTTTTCTGTCCCTAATTGGTGGGCTCTGGTTCTGCACACCGTCAAGGCACTGTACAGTTCGCTGTACAGCTGAAGCTTTTGTAGAATGGGAGAAGCATGATTCATGGAGTTAGCCTACACAGATCAGTCCCAGACTGCAGACTGTTGAGTACCTTGACTCTAATTGGTACCTGAGCAGTTTTCAAAAGATAACATTAAACATAATTAACTTCTGAAGAATACGTGCCTCCTTCTTTCTCACAATGTGGTATTCTCCCTCCAAATTACACCGCTGAAAGGGCCCGTGAGAGTAAGATTTGTTAGTGTATGAATGATAGGCTTTTTGCACATATATATTGTTTAAGCATAAGTCTTCCTATTCCACTGCTGGTAGAATCTGAAATTTTGTACCACTGGGAAGTGAAGAGTCTCAGCTTTGATCCCGAAAGGTCTCAAGTAAGACTCCACCTACAATGTTTATGGACAGACAAGTAGTAATCAGACCTTTCCTGAAGTCAGCTTTGACCCTTGTATTCAAAATAAGTAAGACACTTGGCTTTACAGGGAGAGAGGATTTGAAAAAGAGTCACAATAAAAGGTTTTGCAATTCTTATTTTTTTTTTATATCTATTTTTCTGTAACTTGTGTCAGGCTAACGGGGAATGGGGTAACGATGAAGCAACACTCAATAGAATGAGCTACCTAATTCACTCACAGCTTTAATGTTTGCTACGCGTTCACCTCAAGTTCATGCCAGCAGAGCCTTTGCATTTCTTCACAACAGTATCTACTCTCGTTAGACTCCATGCTGCTCCTATGGGAGTCTAAAAGGACCGAAGCCTATAACACAAGCAAGCACCTCCCTGGGACTGCAGAGAAATACCTGGTGGGATTGAAACACTAAGAAGAACCCACCATTTTCTAATAAGCTTCAGGAAAACCTAGCATGCTATTTGCCTATGTTATTTTGAATGCATATGTAAAATACGTTACAGTGAGACTATTTTGATGGCTACAAAAAGTTCATTTCCACATTTTTTCATAGTTATCCTTTCTAGTATAGCATGGCTGCTTCACTACCAGCAAGGAAACAGGCTTCCTTTCTATCCAGTTTTAAAGTACAAATTGTTTTGCCCATGTAAGTGTAGTAGAAGGTGTCCATCCTTAAATTGTCAATACCATGCCAGAATTTCTTTACGTGGATAATAACGGGAAAGGTTAACAAACTCCAGAGCCGTCTGGGAGGAGGATCTCTAAGGAGGCAGGTCTTGCTATCAGTCTGCCAGGGAAACATCACCCGTGCCGAGAAGCTGTGGTGTCAGCCCCTGGGCAGCCTCTCTGCTCCTCAGACCCACTCTGGAGATACAAGACATAACACGACATTTCCAGTAACCTTCCAGCACTGATTTTTGGTCATTTTCACTGGTGAATGAGAACTGAGATCACCTCACCAGCAGGAGCTGCAACTAACTGGCACTGATATTCTCATTGGTCTCAGTTAACACAGCCAAAGGACGAAACCTACAGTGGGTGCCAGCAAAGCCCGGGTGGAGGCAGGGGTGGCGGGAGGCGTCCAGGGCCCCACCGTGCCCCGCAGTGCCACCAAGCCGCCGCCACACGCTGCCCATCTGCAGGGCTGCAGAGGCTCACCCAGCCCCTCGCCGCCAGCACCGCTGTGTAAAGACAGCTTATTTTTCCATCCTGCGGTTAACAATGAAGAAATTCTCGCCCAGGCTATTTTGGGTCCTGCTGGAGCCGCACGCTGTTTCCTCAGGGCTCAAAGCTCATTGTTTTTGTTCGCTCAGATGAAACAATTGTAGGCTACGTGGGTCATACTTGTTTTCCAGTTCCTCAAACCATTATTACCTTTTCCTGTTCCCCTTGAGAAAATGGAACTTTGATTCCCTGCCAGGTTGCATTATTGAATTCCCTGCCTGTTTCAGGGTGAAATCATGACAAAGGCAGGCGCTTCTACTGAAGGGGGTAAAAAAATCACAGAAAGAATGTGGAAGAAAACCTTACTCTGGAAAAAAAGCAAGTTGCGTAATAGTGAAGGAATGAGGTAGTGTGAGTCATCTCGCTCATCAGCACTTCATCTGGTCGAGTTCTCACCCATCCAGGAGGGAGTTTGCCAGGCCCTGTTTACACCCCACAGCCAGTAAGCCCAGCCAGGGGTATAGTACCAAAAATAGAACTGTATATAGTCATCTCTGAGCATATATGAGAAATGATCTCACGGTTGCCCTCAGTAGAAGCATAAACTCTTTTTACTTGCATTTTATTACAAGTGACACCACTGAACCCAGCCTCATCTAGGTCCACAAGGAGGTTTGGAAGACTTAGGTCCACAGGCTCCCCTAAGCACCCAGTTCCTCCTTGGAAGACCTCCTTCTCATGGCCGTGCTTCATACTACTCTTACCATACTTTTCCTCTGGCTTCCCCCTCAGAACAACTCCTTTTATCCTCTGAAACTGGCCCTGATTGCATTTCTTTCCTGTTCGCCCTCCAGTTTACCCTTTTTAATCTTCTATGGGACTTAATGTGTGCCATTATAAATCCTGAGGGTGCTGTAAGAATGTGAAAAAAGAAACACATGCTTTTGGGATGTAATCTTGTTTCTTTTTCTTAAAAAGTGTGCAGTAAGGGGAGGCAGGTTAATTAATTTTCACTTAAATTAATCTTAATTCAAACATAACTGTACATGCACATCTAGGACTCCTGGCTTTTTCCTCAGCTCTGCTACTGACCGATTCAGAGAACAGTTTCCAGGTTTGTATCCACAGAGACTGAGCACACTTCTACCCTTATTTTGGACAGAGTGTTAGAAAGACAGACTGATCACAAAGACAACGGTTGTTGTTGTCTTATCAGTGGGAAGAAGACGAAGTGTAATTATAAAGGGTAAGCTTTCAGTAATGCAACCTCTCTCTTTCCTGTAGACTACACAAGGCCACACATGCTGCCTGTGCAGCCACCTCCTACTGAATTTGCTCGAAGGTCACTCTGGCTAACTGAATTTGATGGATTTTCTGGAGACATCAGTCCCACTCCTACTAAACACTTTAAGCCCGGAGCTGATGTTCTTCCATCACTCCATTAAACTCAGTCCATTGTAATTTCTCTGTTGTGTTTATGAGCAAATCTGACAATTCAAGCAACTTTTCTGAAAGTTTATGAGATGATGAGGTTCATAGAATGAGGAGTTGCAATTAGCTAGTGAGAATAGCACCCAACAGAAGCTCCTACCAGGCCTGCCAATCACATAGAAGTCTTTTTGAGAAAGTAGGTGCTGTTTGGATCTGTTGTAAGGAAGAAGGCAGAAGGGAGGCTAGTGAAAAGTTGGATTATTATAAGCTCTGATCTGTTTACTCATAAGACTCAGATCCTACAGACTTTCTGCACTGAAAAAAGAATCAATTTGTGTGTGCAGTTTTCCTGATGTTAGTAGAAGTAATAGTTGCAAATAAAGATGCTTTTCAATATATATATTTCAAAATTATGCCTGAAGCTTTCACTTATGTCTCTTTTTTAAAAAATTTAAAATGTTTTGCTTGTTTTCCATCATATGGCATTAAAAGATTTACAAGAAAGCATTTAGCTGCATTGCCACCAACATAACTGAAGCAGCAGTGTGTACCAGAAATTCCAAATTCAGTCCAAGAGTCAAAATACTTCAGCCACCTGTGCTTAATTCTGCTGTTACCACAGTGAGACTGTTTTTCATATGATTTGTGTAACACTCAGTATTGAATTAAATCTTGGAAGTACATTTTCTACTGCAAAATAGCTTTTTGTGGTTAAAATACTGTTTGCAACAAACCCTCCTCTTTTTGTGTCATGTCACATTCTGAAACAATGGCAAAGAGATAAATCACGCCAAATCTCATTTTAACTGCTGCATATTTTGTAATAGGTTCACTAATTTCTATAATGTTTAGAACACTATATAATAGCTATAGGCGTATTGCTTACAGATTTCTGATGCAACCTTCACTGGCATTTCTGGGTTCTATAAGCAACATGAAGCTGAGTATAAATCCCTCCAAAAGGGTTGCTTACCCCACCCTTCCTTTGTTTCAAAGGCATTTCTGATTTTTTGCCTTTAGGGTTATTTTTAATGTTAGATCATTTCCACTGTTTATCTGCAGAAAAGTGTTTCCAGGCCATTTTGCAGTCATTGCTGTTCTGGGAAGGCCTATGAAAAGGTGAAGGTTATATGTTTCTCCGGCAGATGTGGTCAGAAATATATGACTGTCATCAGCATTGTACACCTATATTTAATTCCTTTGCTCTCTAGCAGTTTTCTCCCTGTTCATTTTCATTGCTTAATCCATCAAAGATTTCCCAAGCGGCTGAATATATCTTTCCGTGCTGCAGACTGATAAAGAATGCACCAATGAAATAAATAGACTAATGTTATTAATATGGACAGTACTCTGGAGCCAAACCTGGAGCTAAGAACCTAGCAGCTGCACAAGGCATCCATGCAAATGGCCTTGGAAAACACAGGTGCCTCTGGATGCCTGAAGATCACTAAGAATCTGCTGTGAGGCATTTGCCGGCAAAATCCCTCATTCCTGAGCAAAAGATCGGGAAGAAACTCTGCAAAGGGTTGCTCACGGATCCACCCTCTCGGAGCGTCTCCTGTGGGTTTTTCCACAGAAGGGAGGGACCAACAAGCAGTGTTTATAGAAAAACCTTTAGGCTGGCTGAGAGTTGGAATGAATCTGCCTGCAGTTCTGTGAACTCCACTGCTACTGTGCTGTTCCGTATCTGTTCTTGATATGAAGTGGGGAACAACCTCATGTGATAAATAAATACGGAGGAATGAATAGCCTTAGTCACATCCCACTGGGTTGTCTCTGAACCAAGAAAAAGTTCACTTGTCTAGTACTGAGTGTGCAGAAGCTGTGACAGTTTGTACAGATGCTCTTTATGTTAAACATCTCTCTGTTTAATGGATCAGGACCTGGGAGATCTGGGAGCTGGCTTTGCCAATGGCTTACACCATGAACATCACTCGATTTGCAACAGTTTTAACACCTGTACAAAGGAATTAAGGGCACCTCTTTTGCAAGAGTGAATCTATTTTTAAGTCCACTTTTCTTGGCTGTGCATAGTTCCCTACCCAACATGGTGCCACCGTGCTGCTGCTGTTGATGAGGATCGTCAGGCCTTACCTGTACAGATGAGGGCAAAGAATTCTGACAACAGACCTCATGGAGACAAGGATAAGTGTAAACAGTGAAACACAGTCTGGTGTGAAAACAGGCTGAAGACTATCAGCTAATGCAGCTGAAAGAATATTTGCATGAAAAATTATGCTATTTCAGAACCTGTGGTGTATCTATATATGTACATGAACACATGGGTCTATATACATGCATATGCATGCTAAGCAAAGAGCTAGCTGAAAGCAGGGGCTGCAAGCAGAGGCTGGGTTGAATGTGTGTGTGTTTCTGTATAGCTATGGATTTCTTTTCCAGTAAAAGCTTCCTCCTAAATCAGCTTAACATGAAATGCTGTTTATGGAGGGTAGGTTAAAACCAGTTGCCCCATTGACTGGCTGCAACAAATCTATTCAGCCAGCAGGGGAGGAAGAAGATCTTTGTAGCTGCTGTTGTTTTCCTGATGAATAATTCCGCCACCTCCAGCTGGCTGCCAAAGACCCTTTCTTTAAAAGCCATATGTCCTCTCTAATAAAGCTCTCATCACACCTCCTTCAGGCTTCCCTCATTCTGCTGTACTTCTGCCTGATTTCATTTGGTTTGTACAGTGGTACGGCTGTAGGATGATGGCTTCCTTAAGCTAGTGCTTACAGAAACATGACCTAGAGAAAAAGGAAGGATTGTCTGGGACAGCCTGGGTCTGTGCCTTGGTGATTCCTGGAATGTTACTCACTGGGTAGCTCATACAGGTTTTCTTATAAATAACTCTTTAAAGGGTTGCTGGAATCCAAGTTACTTTAGATCTGCCATAAAGTGGCAGTGTTTCAGGGCACTCCCCCCAGATTAATCATTTTCACATTCTGAAATCTGTCAACTGTACCTTCAGGCACTGCCAATTCAAGCAAATACAAAAATAGTAGTCACAACACCTCAGGGCATGATTTCATCAGATCTTCTACACTAAGCAGGTCCGACCTGCTCGATATTTATCCGGGAGACCTCCAGAGAACAGAAGGAAGAATATAGGAAGGGGCAGATCTGGTGAGGCAACTGTGGTTTCTTGCCAGTGTAAATCATACAACATCTCTGGGAATTAAACCTTGGTTGTTTAAAAAAAAGCAGTGCTGCTGCTGTGACCGACCTATATCGGTGCTGAAGCAGCGTGTGACTAGAGATGCTACCTTCCAAAAGGGATTTAAAACTGAGATTCTGCAGTTCTTTTCTCAGATTCAGGTTGTTAACTATGGCCACATTCCATCTCAAGGCAATGAATTACACACTGTTTCCAATAGTCTTGAATGTCAAAATTATTCTTCACACCTCCTACTAAAGCACACAGTCACTGCCATATTCCACTTCAGACAAGGCTGTATTCAGCGAGGAGCCTTACATACACAGTTAGCAAAGGAGCTGAAATCAGACAGAAGTACAAAGTTAGTCTTCTGTTTATTCAGAGTGAAACTGAAATCCAGGAAAGACCTAGGGAAACTGCCAAGGCCTGCTGGGCCTCTCAACTAACCTGCCCAAGCGGACCCTCGTTACTTGTATGAAATCCAGTCGCCTGAAGCTGTGACTTACATCCCCTACAATGTTGTTGCCTTGCAATGCTGCTAGTTATTCCATGGATTTCCACAGCCCTAGCGTATGCACATTACCCCTGGCTTCTTCCCAGGCCCTTGCCACAATGTGATAGCTTCCTCCATAGCTCCCTGCAATAATTTCCCCAACCCGTGTTCCCTATCTACATATTTCTGGCCCGCTAACTGTGCAAGACATGGTCAATACTGTGGATAATATGAAATTACATGCCTGTTGATAAGCCAGCCAATTCTCCAGATTCTGCTGACATTCCCCCTTTGGGGATCTTAATGTTGGCCTCTTTTCATTACCCTGAAACTGGGAGTACTTGAAACTGAAACCCTCTCCTAGACAGGGACTGACCAATTCAAAAGGCTTAACTTCTTTAGAAAAATGGCCAAAAAGAGCTGTAAGAGAGGGCAAATACTTTAAAATGGAGAAGATGGTCTTGGGGACTCATTCACATGCTATGGGAGCTTTGTACTTCAGACAGAGAGTTTTAACTGTGAACAAAGATCTTACACAGGGACTTATCCCAGTGGCATCATGAATCATTGTTTAGTAGAAATTTCTTACAGGGAGGCACCACTGTGCTGTACTTTAAAGAATGCAGTATAAATGCTGCTAAAGTACTGTCAGCTCGGTGTTGGGATATTCTAATTTTAGCGTTGTTTGTTATGTTTCATCTCCATGGTGGTTTCAGGCAATTCTTGTACCAGCAATGCTAGCAAATTTGTCTTTTTCAGAGAGACCTTGTGGTCACTGGGACATTGATGATGCTTCTCTGTGTGATTTCCATATGGACACATTCACACAATTAGGTCCTGTAATGTGCAAGTGGATGATGCCATCGCAATTTTCTTGCAAGAAACACTACCAGAAACATCTCTAGGAGGAAAGCTCATCTTAAAACTGCACTCTGTCTCCAGCAATGGGAACATCAAGCCATTCCAATTGATTTTTCAGCCACGCTGAAGCAGCTGCAAGAGGTTAAGATAGTGAGACTGGGGCCCACATAGCTGCTGAAAATGTACAGCAGAAAGCTGTATAGAGACAATTTCTAGACAACAAAGCAAAGGAGTGGAGTTGAAGATGCTGTTGTTCTAGTTGCAACTTACAGAAGGTTGCTATCAACAAGTTGGTAAGAATTCTTTTTTCTTAGCTGTCATGGGACTTCTTTGTCTGTGTGAATCTATTTTAAATGGTTTTCCCCTTTCAGCACTCCCTGATAATAAGAAACTTATGTAAGTGCTCTTCTTTGGGGAGAATCTCGCTTTGGTCTGCTTATTTTGTCTTGAGAAAACCACAGGGCTCAGAGAGTGTACAAAAAGGGCTTACATACTCAAAATGTGCAGCAGGCAGCTGAGACAAACTGCAAGGGCAGGATTAATGGGACTGTGAGCTTCGTGGTTCAGCTGTTTGCAGATCAGTAATTAGCATCCTCCACCCAGTGAATTGATCTCCGCCTAAGTAGCACTGTGAAGTACAATGTGGAGCTGTATTAGTCATAGGGATAGTTTGAAAAAAAAAAAAAACCCACAACCCCCAAACCTTTCTTCTCTTTTCTTGATTTGTGAGGGTAAGAACTACATTCTCCCACACTGAGAGAGAGAGGGAATGGTTTGGCCTGCCCCACAAGATGCTGGGCAGTGTGTATCCTGAAAGGGCAGGTGGGTCTGGGAGTGCCCTTGGTGCCATGGTGGTGATAAAGGTGGGTGCAGGCTGTATCCTGGCACACAGCTGGGGCTGCATCATGTGCTGTGAGCAGTGAACCTGCCGGCGCAGCAGGGAGAGGAGGTCTCCTGCCTGGTAACCTTCCTGCTGGTAAATCCGTGCCTGGTATGTATTGAAACACTAGAGAATAGGTTTATTTTTCTCACTGTCTCTAAAGGTTGTATTGCAGCTGGGAGTAGGGGTAAGTTTCACAGATGATTTCTTAGTGTACAAGGCTGAATATGGTGTGGCTTCCCTGCTAGAAAGGGAGTGTGGTCTGTGAAAGGATCTGGCTCTTGTTTAGAAGTTTGTTTAAAAACTGTGCAGATAGCAGATAAGCTGCTATCAGATGCTAATGTGATGGCAATGTGTTCAGCAGAGTCCTGCAGTTGTCAACAAAACACTCTAATGTAATTAAAACCAAATCTAGACCAACCTCCTGAAAGAAAATCAGTGATCTTACAGTGAAATCAGGCTAACAAATATTGCTGTAGACTGACTTTCTGCTTTCTATCACCCTTGTAAATAAGCCTACTCCTTAATTCTCCTGTGAAATAATGAGGGAATAAAATGCACTTATTACCATTTATGACAATGTTCTGAGTTTGGATAAATCCTTTTTTAGCCAGGTTGCAGTTACAGGGAAACAGTGGAAAAAAAGTCAAGACTTAAAATTATGCAATGACCCTTAATGTCCTAGTAGCAAGTATATATTCTAACTATTGCTCTTCAGGAAATCAAAAGGTGGATGTATTTCTCTCCTGGGCTGATGAATTATATATAAAATTTACTTTTATATTTTTCCTTTTTTTGGAGCTGAAGTTGCTGCTTTGGATACTGTATCCAATCCACAGTAAGTAGTATGTGTCAGTAGGATCTGAAAATCAGGGTTGAAATGCTGCTGTCTAACTATATAGATCCTGAGACAAGGAATCGATAGGAAGAAGTAAATAAAAGTTGGTAGTGAGCCACCAAGGCCTAGTTTGTCAAGCTACATCTGAAAACAAATGCTGTATCTAGCATGGAGAGAGAAGTACTAACCCTCATAACTGTAAAGTGAGCAAATCGGTGTTTTTCTTATTTTCTGTTGATTGTTTTATTGGCTGCTTACAGCTTGGTATCATACTATAATGGTTACTGTAATGAAAATTACACGGAAGTGCCAATCATAAGCTTGTTTTGGGACATAATAAATTTCACCCAATTTAGGCAAAATATTCTTTCTCTTTTACCTCTTGTCCTATTTATCTAAGTTATGCTCTCATAAAACTGAAGAATTCTCTTGATAACTAATTTAAAAATTATAATTTTGGGGATCCCACAACAGATGTCTGGAGGGAAAGTGTAGAACTTCATTCCCTTGAATGAGAAGAGAGACTAAAGTACTGCTAATGGTGCAAAGCATGCTGCAATATTATTCTTGGAAATGGCAAACACGTTGAAGCATTTTTGTGGCAGGTTTCAGTGTTTGTTACTGTTTTGATTAAATTCCTGTTCTTGTAATATCATGCATTAGAAACTGTGCTCATAAGGCCAGTCAAGAAATTGTGATTAGTTTATACAACTGAGTATTTGGTATAACCTACGTTCTCCTGTGTACCACACATAGCGTTGTCCTGATTTTGCAAATGCCCTTTCAACCCACTGGAGTGTGGCATGCAGTAAAGAAAAATGTTTCTGCACGTGATTAAAAGAGCATTATTCCTTGTCCAAGTCAAAACAGCCATATCTTTAATATGATGGTGTACCTAACAGAGCCCATAATATTAATTTGCTACAGACGTTTCCCCAAGAGCCTGCAATTGTAAGGAGGCCGCTTGACTGTGTACATATATAAAGGATGTGAGGAAAAATGGAATTGAAGTATTGTCTGGACAAAACAACAGTTACAGTTTTGAGTTGGTCTCTTCCTGTGTAATGCAGGATTATGTGGCAAATTACTTCTTTGCCTTAGTTTTGGCATACTAAATTACAAGAGAAATGCTGGAGGAAAACCAGGTTGATCTCCATTCTTTTGATTTAATGCCCCCCTCTCAAATATCTTTAATAAATTGTTCGCTCTTCACTGATGTTGTGCTCTATTTTTTCCTGGAGCACACTCTTTTCCTGTACGGAGACTAATGCCCAGCCTAAAGAAATGCTGTAAGGCTAAAGTAGAGTACAGAAGATAAGCTAGTTATTTGTTGGATTGCAGAGGCTTGATGCATAGATTGAGCCTACTGCTGTTACTTTCTATCCAGATGTGGATTGTTTGTTTGTCTCCCACAAAAGCTAATAATGGGGGGTAGGGGTGGTGTTTCTTACTTTGTTAATGATGCTTACAACTGGGTTTGTTATCAATTTTACCATTGGGCATGGATGGATTCCAGTAATATTATTTTCCCATCTTGTGTCCTAATGTTTTCAGCCTGTCTGCATTTAAATAGCTAAACAATAAAATTCAATTGTCCTTTCAAGCACGTGATATTCTCTCGCTTATTTTACTGGATGTGGACTAGATCATCCCACAATGAAGTGCTCTTGAACAGGGCGATCTGTGCTAAATTAGGTTATGCTGTTTTGGACCAGGGTTGAGCCTGTAATATTCATGCTTTGTTTCCTCTGTTTGTTTTGTTTTGCTTTAACCTCCCCCAAGCCTCTCTTGCTCCATGGCTGGGCCAATGACTTCTAGGAGCAGGACTGGGGAAGCAGCCATAAGTTCCCACTGCATCCAGACTCTCACACAGGGGCACTGTTTAACATGAATCATTTCTATGAGGCTGAGGCTAATCTGGCCAGATTTAATTAATGGCTCCTAAACAGAAGCATAAAGGTTTTTAAAGCATTTACTGCAGCCTTCAGACATGTTATTAATGAATGTTATCCATCTTTCTGCCTTTCTGTGGAGAAGGTGAACAGCTTTTATGTAACATTCATAAAACAGCTGCTGGAAGAACTAATGCTTCATAATCCTAATCGTTACAGTATCGCAGTGTATTTATGGATAACACATCCTGAAAACTTCATCTTTTAACAGCTGTATTTGAAATTTTAGTTTTTAATGGTATTTTGGCAAATGATGTAGTTGAAACAGGCTTCATAGTTCTGTTTTTTCTGAGCCTACTGTAACTGGTGAGGCTTGTCATGCTTGGATTTATCCCAAAAGGATAAAGGGAATTCCCCCTCCCCATCCATGATAATCCTCTGTAGGTTTTTTCTGGCTTTTTTTTTTTTTTAAAAAAACCGCCCTCCCCCCCCCCCCCCGCCCCTTTTCCCTTTCATATCTCAATCCTGTTTGACAGAGTGGGGGGGGGAAAATGCTCCTTTGCAAAAATACTGTTAGCAGTCTTATATTTGAAAACACACTATCTGAAATAATAAAGTTAAAAATGGTTGATTTATTTATACTGGGGGGAGATGGAGCCATCATGGTTGGGGTTTTGTGTCCATCCCTTCTCCCTACTTTACCGCTGGGGAAACAAAAAATAGATCATCTACATCTGCTTTGAGTCAGTCGCTTCTGTCTTCTGGTTTTCCAAGAATAGCCAAATGCTGCCATTGGTTCCCTGTCAGGGAGAAAAACAGTGTGGAGACCGTGGCATTAATGCAGCCTCTTGAAAAATCCCAGCCCAAATGCATGCTCATCATGAGTCATGGCTGAGTGCTTGGGTTATTTCATTCCCGCAATTCTTCTGCAGCAGAGACGCAGAAGGTGCTGTTCCCCCGTCTCGTATCTGCTGGAGTGGGACAGTAACTTGATTTTGAGGCAGAACCTATGTGGGATCCTTCTGCCATCACAGCGACAGTATCACATAGCGTGCCCTCAAAGCGACTTTTTCCCAAATATGAATGGAGAGCCAGGTAATTTAATGAGGGATCCTCAGTGTTACTCATTCATAGGGTTTGAAGGAAGAGACCTCCCCTTTCCCCTGCCTAATAGCACTCTCAAAACTTCCCTAATCTGTCCCTTTCTATCTGACCCGTGGCTTTTGGGATGCACTTGTCCAAGGGGAAAGCTTGAAAAGCTGGGACTTAATGAGAACCAGTGACCTTCTGTAAAAATAGGTCAATGTGGAAGTTGAGACTTACATCTGTGAGAGGCTGGCGGTGGTGCCTACGGCCTGCTGTGGTGTTCTTTCTAATAAATCCAAGCGATTCTGGCTTTGTGTTGCATTGACAGCACCAACAAACAAAACCCTGCGGCGGGCATGAGCACACAGGGGTTTTGGTAAAACCGTGCATTGACAGTAAACGGAAGACTCCAAAACCGGTGAGGTTGTTATCTTGCTTTAATTTTAAAGAATTAGGAGTGTACAATGGGACGCTGTCCTCCTGCCCTGCCACAAGAGAGGGAGTAAGGCCCTGACCGAGGGGAAGGAAAAGCCCTTTGTGACCGTTGGGTCTCCCTCCATTTTCTAGGGGTCTCCTGGCACGGCACGAGCGCCGAGAGCCACGCTG
>NW_009260338.1:124446-142319 GCF_000687185.1 Egretta garzetta
GGTGTGTGCGTGGGGGGGGTGGCGTGGGGTGCTGGCGGGGTGCATCGGGCGCGGCAGGGCTTCGGTCGCTGGCGCTTCGCCTTCGTTTTTCTGTTTACTTTCCTTCAAAATCGGGCATAACTCTGCTAGCTTCCGCTGCAGGGCTGCTGGTAGTCCAGGAGAAAGCACGGTTTCTGTAGAAGCTCTCAGATCTAGGCAGTATTTCTGGCTGGCGGCTCTATTGCTTTCTCTTCTGACTTTTGAGACTGGGGGAGGGATGTGCTTCAGGGTCCATAACCGAGAAGTATATTTGGCCATAGTGTAGTGCGCTGGCTGGCAGCGAATCTGGACTGTGTGTTGTTGCTCAGAAGTTATTTTGGCTTTTTTGCTTGTGTCCCGATGTTAGTATGCTTGGCTTGGGAGAATTCCTGTTGAATATATCTTTGTATCTGATAGTTCGATCAAAGCTGTTAAAATACTAACCTTTAATCTGGAAGCTTTCTCGACATTTGGGCTTGGGAACAAATATAGGAGAGGTATGATCTGTTATGAGAGAAGAGGGGGCAGTTTCCTGTTGGCCAGTGCTTTTCTTTCAGTATAAGTTGTGTGTAATTATGTCATTTATGAAATGCTAATATTTCACTTCAGTTTTGTCAGTAGAAAAGTGTGGTCATGCTAGGTGTGTTGTAAGGAGTTTTGAGCTTATGAGGTAGAATGTGATTTGTGAGACTGCCAGGCCCAGATGCTGTGACAACTTAAAGCAAAATCTGTCTTGTGAAAAAACATGAGTTAGTGAATGAAACCTTGGAGGAAAAACTTTATGTGAGTGCAGTTGCAGAGATTAAGAGCTCTGGGGTCAGGCATTTGCTTTGTTAAAAAGTAATTTGTAAGTTTGCAGTATGAGACACTTCATACTAAGAAATGGCTAATGTGGAAAAGGAGGTTACAGCCCTGTATGGTTAGTTTTTAATTCATATTACTGTGTCTTGGAAAAGGTAGCTCCAAGGCTTTTTGTTTGAAAACTTCAGTCTGCTGGCAGGGAAACCACAGGCTGAGACAAACTGCTTTTGAAAACAAAGTTAATGTGACAACAGCTAGATAAAACTTTCAACTAAGCAGATCCTCTGTATAAAAACTGTGGATCTGTATCTATCTGGAGTTCCACTGAATATGGGAAGAAGAGAGTCCTTTTGGCCTGAAATTGTAGCTCTTTTTTGGTCTCAATTTTTTTTTTTTTTTTTTAAAAAGTACTGCTCTTCTGCTTTGACAGGATAGTCTGTTTAATTATCACTGCCTTGCTGAGAAAGCTGTTCATGAAGATGTGGTTAGCTATATTCTGCATGCACAGGAGACTTTTGAAGGGGGGCTGATCTACACTGTACATGGGTCTTTTGACAGCTGATAAATATGGACCAGCATTTGAGTATCCTGCTGCTCTTAAAGCAGCAGTTAAGCTTCAGTTGCCCATACTATGGGGTAAACTGCAGTGTTGCTTCAACTTTTTTTTGTTTCCTGTGCAAAGGGAAAAGATGAGCTTTGGGTTTTGTTGAGGTCAGAGAAATTCTCTTGCTTCATACCTCTGGACAAGTTAAAGATGCAACAAGTGCCAGCTTCCCTGAGAATAAGTAGGGAGATTAGTCACAAGTTAAAGCAGATTGAATCATATTTGGCTGTTTTCCTTCTTTCCACCCTCTGCAGTTTAAGTGTTGTCTAGACACAAACTAAACAGGCAGAACTGTGATGGTCATCTTAGCTCTTTAGTGTCTCTTAAGCTTTTTCAGAATAAAAAGCGGTAAATGTTGCATTGCTGTAGGACATGCATAAATAAGCAGAACTTGCTTAAAAAGTCTTAGGTAATCATAATCTGAATTCTGAGCATGGCTCACTGGTGTGTAGGAGGGAGTTTCTAAGCTAGCTTCAAATGACTTGTTGCTGGCAGACAACCCTGTGTGTTTAAAAAACAACATATATAGAAAGACTTAGAATGTTGGCAGGTTTTATAATACATATAAAACTTCCTCACATAAGGAATTCCAAGATCATAGTGTTGCTTTGATGCATTGGGGCAGCAATAACTGTAGTTATTCCTAAGTTGTTTTGTAGCAACAAAGGCAAAAGAATCCCTGAAGAACTTCACTTGTAGCTGGCTCTCCAGGCTGAATGCATTTTACAGTAAGCTAATCACTTTTTTGAAATGTTATTTAACCACCAACAGGAATGGAACACTTAATCTCTTTTGAATACAGTAGTGTAGATGCACTTACTGCTTAAAGATGTGGTTGATTGCACCCAACCTTGCTAATCTTTCATCTGTGCACTCCTTCTATTGATCCCGTATTTTCAGAATGGAATCTGGTAATGGTTGTGGTCAGCAAGTAATACCATAAATCTGTGTGTTTCTTTGCACGTGTATGCCAGTGTTGTTAGGGTTGATGGGTTTAACGCATGGTGCGAACCAACTGAAGATATTAGCAGTAAAATTCAGCTAGCCTTTCTTCCTTTGTCCCTCATCTGGCTTCTGAGCTTAAGCATGTGAAAGTGAGGTCTGTACGCTGTATGAAGGAGAACAGACGGATGTATACATAAATTTATCCATATTACAGATCTGGATACTTTTCTTTTTCTCATGTGTATTTATACACTTAACCTGTCCTTGTTGGAAGCGTGGCAGAAAGAAAAGTGTAGATAATGAAGGAATTGGGGTGTAGAGGAAGAAAAATGTCTGCTTGAGTCTGTACTCTTGGATCTGTGGCTTGGCAGCACGCATACAAAAATACTGCTTTCTAGACTAGTTAAATCTATCCTGTTTGGATATTTGTATTCGGTAACAGACTCAACTGTGCTTGTTGATCTGCATGTCTGTCGTAAGAGCTGATCCCTGTTTTTACTCTAATCCAAAACTCAAGTTGGGAGAAAAAAAAATGTGCTAGAACATGGGGAAACTGTACAACTAGGTTGTAAAATATAGTGGTAGAGTTGGAAAAATATACCCTAAATGCAGAGGCCAATGTTATGCATCAGTGTTGCAAGGGGGAGGGGAAGAGAGGAGGCTGCCAAAGCACTTCCCCTAGTCGGAATGCTGTTCCAGCCCCACCACGTGCGCAGGAGGGGGTGAAATCTTGGCTCCAGCACGCGGGGAACTTTGCCAGTGACTGAAGAGGAGCCAGGACTGTACCTTGCTTGGGGTGATGGGCTCATACGTACCTACAGAACTTGTCTGTCAAAGTCCAGCTCATTTAGACAACAGTTCACTTAATAGCCACTTGATTTCCTGACTTGTGTACATATTTATAGAAGTAGGTCATATAAATGTATCTTCATATGAAAGCTTCTTCCAGTGACGTTTCTGAAACAGGTGCTGTTTCTTAAACTAAGAGTTTAAGTACTTGAAGTTGGTTGTGTGATGAGAATCCCTGGTATCCCGCATTATTCTAAGCCACGTCTAGTTTCTTGGCTACTCAAGTTTCATTGGTACACCTTGAGGTTTCAGTCAAAAACTTGATAACTTGTAGCTGAACATGCGTCTTGATAGCCAGAGCCCTTAAGAACTGCTGTTGTTCATAAACAAATAATGGTGACAAAACTACATCTGCTGTTTCTTGATCCTTCCTCCAGTATGAATGTTTCTATAAGATACTGGCCTGAAATGCTTGAACTTGAAAGCATTTTACAAGACAACTGTTACTGCTTAGTGAATGTTTGATTCACACCACTTTTATGTGAAGACTTGCAGTCTGATTTGGGTTGGGAGGCTTTCCTATGAACGTTCTCAACAGGTAGCACCTACACATCTCTTTTTGAAAAGAACCTGGAAATTTCACTGCATCTGTAGTGTCCAGCTAAAGCTAGATGTGATTAGGTAAGATATATAGCCTTTGTTTCTTCGTAAGTGTGCAGCGCAGCCTGTCATCAATGAAATATCCTATGGTTCTTGGCACTTACGTATCTGAAATGTTGAATCAAGATACGGTGACCTTTGTAGTTCAAATGGGAATATTTTAGTCCTGTAACTAGTGATCTGAGGTTTGTGTTCTGTTCGAGGTTGGCCACTGGAATTTAGGAGTGCTTAAAGCTTTTTCTACCCACTCTTTCACAAAAGGTGTGCTGGGATACAACTGAGCTGACCTAACAGCCAGCAGCTTCTGGAAGGGACAGTCCCATTCCTCAGCTGTGCGTTCCTGCATCTTAGATTTGTCCACATATATAGTATGGATTTCATAAATTGTCTTGAAAGGTTTAAATTTGGAAAGTAACTCCTGAGGGAAAGGTAGTAGAAAACAGTGTCCTTTCCCTCCCCTTCCCTCTTTGAGAGTACTACTTAACTTCCTTTAAGATTTAGGGAAATAGTTTTGGATAGGGGATTATCTAATGATTGGGTTTGATTAGCCATTAGATGACTGAAATTTTCAACAGAATGTAATTAAAACAGGTAGTTTTTGTACGGTCATGTCTAGCTGTTCTATCCTACGAGAGCTTCAGTTGTGTCTACTGCTGTTCAGTGTATGTTTTCTTTTGGTGCTAATGGAAGTGACTGGAGATGTGCAGTAACATGGGATGTTCTCTGAAATGCTGTTGCAGCTACAGACTTGTAGCCAGCTGGTGTCTGTGAACAAGCTCTAACCTGAGGTTTTTAGTCTGTTGTGCCCAATAAAAATGCTTTAGTACTTGTGAATAGAACTGCAATGAGATCTAGCTGCAAATTTGTAGTACTTAGATTTGTATTCCAGTCTTGAAGATGGTATTGTATAGGATGCTCAGTTACGCTGGTGAGAGACTTGTCTCTCCTCAGATGTGGTAAACTGTTAGTTTAAAATACTAATCTCACTTTAACTTGCCTTGTCTTGTGGAGGGGAGACCCCAAATGGAAGCTGAATGCTTCCAAGTTTGGCAAAGAAAAATAGCGAAGGCAGCAGTGGTTTATGTTAGGTTGCAGTAACTCTTCCTCTTGAGGCTGGAATGCGGGTGAGTTGCGGGTACCATGGGTAGTACTGCTGTACCACAGCATGAGACTTTATAAAGTATGATCAGTCAGCAGAGTATGCCGGACATGCTAGAATTTCTGCTATTCTCAGAGTATATATGCCCTATCCAGAGTGGATTAACTACTAATGAATAAGAAGAATGAAAAGCAGTGAGTTAACTTACCTTATTTTTAGCTTTCTGCAATCCTGTGGAAACGTGGCATGAGGAAAAAGCACCCTTTAATTGGGCTTGCTGCAAGTTACATGAGGTGTTTTGCCTTTTTCCCCACTCAAAGCTTTCCTTTGCAGAACAGGATGTGTAGATTTTGCATTCCACAAGATAAAATGGATACACTGGGTGACCTCACTGCTGATGGAGTGGAGGGGAGAAACTGAAGAGCTCTCCAGATAGAAAAGTATGGGCATGTCTTTTATAGCCTAATTCTAGCTTTTGTCATCTAGTGTTAAACTGACTATTCTGGCAATGGCTTCTGAACAGTAGGTACTTGTAAAGGAGAGGATGGTTGTTGAAGTCGTGTGTGTGATTGGGTAGCAGACTGCTTAGCAGGTACAGGAAGCTCATATGTTTTGCCAAAGTTAATGGGCTTGCCCTTGCTTGCAGGGAGCTAGCTGCCTCTGAAGTTCTTGGAAGGGGAAGCACTAAATTTCTTGAGGAAACTCTTGCAGCATTGCTTCAGGGGTTGTATGGATGCCATTAGCATCATTGTGGTTCCTCATTGCTTACTGATGCTGTTATTTAAGTAGCTTTGTTTCCTCTTTCTCCTCCTGAGGTGGTGCTTGGTAAGTGAATCTGCCTATCCTCTAGGGTCTTGTCCAGTTTGGCACGAAAAATCTAAGTTAGCATACCTCAGCTTAGTTTGCCTGTCCTACTGCAAATGTTATGTTAGATGTTGACTTAACTGTTTTGGAGGAAAAGGTAGGTTAAACTTGATATCTTTAAGAAAAGAATACTAATCACTGCCTCGTGATTGATTCCAGACTCAATTATTTCTGATTGTTTGGCTTCAGAAATTATATTGAGTATTTGTTTCTTCTTGCTGCCAGAAAGTGAGCAGCAGATTAAGGATTGGTTTTGTTCTGAATTAAACAGTCAGTACAATATTTAGAAATGTTTATTCTTTTATCCCCTTTATTAGTACAATATTTCATATTTGGAGATCTCTTCAAACTGTTTTTCCTAAACTCATGGTATAAATTGTGTGATGAGCACTTGCTGATTCTTCTAGGACTGATAAGCTCTTGAATGTGTGGAAATAGTAATGTGGTAATCGGTTCTCTTTTTAAACTACTAAAACTAGCTTTGTGTGCAGAACAGAGCTCTCTCTCTTATTCTCCAGTCCCTTTCTGATTCTGCAAGATGTGCACAGGGCTTTAATCACCATAAAGACTGTTCTCTTGCAATGGTCTGTATAGGGAGGATGACTAGGTGTATGGAACAAGCTGGAATTCTCCTTAGGCTAGGAGGTCTAAAAAGACAGTTAATTTGCTTTTCTCATCTACTAAATTAATGTTTGTGCTGGGTAACAAATGTTGTTTAATTCTGATTGGCATATGTCTCTCTGTGTGTATACATGTTTATGGCTGCTAGAATTTTACATCAAACTACACCATCAGTGGGGTAAAGGATAGTGATGTAGCAAAATATTTGAGAACACAGGCTTTTGTTTTTGTAAGGGAAGTGGTCTATTTGTGGATGAAGATTAAGAGTTAATATCTGATTTTGTTTAGTGACTACCTAGGGAAATGGCAAAATTATAAATATGAATAAAAGGTGAATTGGAAGGATGAAAGCCTTGAAGTGAAATCTGAATTTTAACTAGTATTCTGACCACTTCTTCTAAGTACTTATTAGGTTGCACTTAATCAATATCTTTTGCTTGAGTAACTGATCTGTAAAAGCCTTATGGGCCTCAGCAAAAGTTAAGTGAGAAGTCTTAATTCTGAGTGGAATTTAAAAAGTTGAATTCAGGACTGCCTTTCCATGGGCATGTGATGGTCTAGCACAAGTAATCTTTGCAGTGGGTGATCTTGCACGTTATTGTGGACAACTGCTCAAAGGTGTGAGCCACAAATATAACCAGCCTTTTTTTGTATGCAGGTAGGGAGAAGTCTGGCTTTTGTGACTGATCAGTATCTTGTCATGCAAGAGTTGGAAGCTGACAAGCGAAGTTAAAACATCTGTGTTGGGTAGTTGAGCAGGTTTTCTGCCATCCACCATGCTGTCAAACTTGCATCAGTTTTTCCAGAATGGACTTGGTGCTATGTACTAGCCCTGAAGTAAGGTCATATCAGTGTTTGGTTTAGTTTTCAAGTTGCTTAAAATCTTCCCATCTTTTTTTTTATTCATAACTAGTTCAAAATAGTGGGTGTGACACAAAAAATCATGCTAGCTCTAGGTTTCCTAGTCTAGGTCTTAGATTCCAATAGCCTAGAAAAACAGGAATTGAATTTGCTTCCCAAGCTCCAGTGATAGGTCTGCTTAGCATGCTGCTGTGGTGCTTTGGTACCTTGTAGTCCAGCTGTTTCTTTTTTTCTATGTTGCTAGACTAATAACAATCTCCACACAAAGTTTGACTGTAGAGGGTGTGTGTTTAAACCCTCATTTTCAGTATGATCAATATTTGCTGCATGAAATAAACTCTAGATAGCTTTATGTATTCTTACGGATGTTTGACCTTGTGTTCATTAATTCTTTCTTACTCTTTTTTTGAAAGGCCCTTCCTTCTTCCATGATGATAGTAGCTGTCTACTGCCCGGTGATAGCAGCTCTCTTTATCGTTTTGAAGATGGTGAATTACCGTTTACACAGGGCACTGGATGAGGGAGAAATTGTGGAGAGGAATGCCAGTGAGCATATGGACAGAGGTGCAAAAACAGAACAAAGCAATGTTTCAGCCAAGAGGAAAGACAGCAATGGGCCCAGGTAAGGTGTCTGCTGATGTTTGTGTACTGACGGTTTCAGATGATAAACAGTCCTGTCTTTACCAGATGTGTGACTGGAATGGTGGTTGAAGTAAACACTGAGGAATATAAATGCAGACCTCCATAGTTCTGAAAGGCTGTTTCAGTCTGGTCTTTAAAAGCAGACTTATTTATGTATTAGGTTTGAAATTGGATTCATGTTAATTTCCCGGTTCCTCCCCCAAAGGAGTTCCAGAACAATATTGAAAATGCTGGAAGCACTGAAACAATAGCATGGAAAATGTGTGCTGATTAGGTCACTAAATACTTAATGAACACAACTAGTACAAGTAATCTTACTTCAGCAGTAGACTTAGTTTCAAAAGTCTAGCTCTCAAAGACCACATACTACATGCTAAGCCTGTTATCACTAAAAGGATTGTCTGATCAGGTTTCAATTTGCTTAGTTTTGCAAAAGCAGAAGTCAGATCCAATGCTTGACTCCAGTCATAATCTTACTTCAGGTGAACACTGTCTTGTGAGTTTGGAAATTCTGGAGTTGTTTGGCTCAGTAATGAAGATGATAATCCTGAAGTACTGTCGATAGGAGGTGATTCCTTCCCCCAGATCTTCTTTGCTGTTGCCAGCATCAAAAACCCAGAGGTTTTCCTCTTCTGACCAGACTATTTAGAGAAAGAAGAGCAAAAGATGACTCATCAGCAAGGCCAGCCTAACCAGTCTGATCAGACTGTGGATGTGTTATGAGCTCTATTATCAAAGCCTCTGCCTGGCTCCAGATAATTGAGGCCATCTTAAGAGTTAGACTGCATGAAATAAATCAACCTTGAATTTTTAGCTTTTAAAGAAGAGCTTTCTTTTGTCTGTCAGCTTCTGGTACTAGTACCCTTGAATAGTTTTCAAAGTGAGGCAATTAGTGTGCTGTCCTGACTCTTAAAAGGGTGTGTTTTATTTGAGGGGGGAAAAAACCCAAAACAAAAAAAATCCCAACAACCAAAAAACCTGAAACTTTTACATGGAGACACGTGCTATAAGGAAATGTAGTTGAAGAAAGCCTCTTAAGTCTGTTTATCAGGATGCTTAAAGAAAGGAAGTGTTAAAGTGATGCTCATCAAAATGCACAGGCTAGAAGTAAAAGGACTTTATTGTGCCTATGGGGTAGCTTCTCATGAGATGGGGCTTAAGTTGTTTTGTATCTGCTTTCAGCTTAGGGAGTGTATTGTTAACAAAAACAGTGTCTTGGATTCCTTTGAAGTTGATATACAGTAACTTCTTGTATCAATCTTTTATAACCTGACCCTTTTTCCATGTTGCGTTTGGTAACTGAACCTGCTGATTTTAATTGTGACTTCATTTAGATCACCATATACCTTACTAAAACTGTATTGAGCTATTTTGGCAGAATGCTTGCCTAAATGTATATTAATGCTTATTCTGCTTAATAAAATTCATGAAAGTAAACTAGTGGTCTGTTCTGTTTCAATGCAACCTTGCTAATGCATGTTTTAGTTGTGATCCTTAGATGTTTTTTCTTTTTTTAAGCCATCTAGCTTTTGCTTCCAAAACAGTAGCCAAGACTTGGCAAGGAACTTCTTTCTACTAGTATTGTGAGTTACTTCTGGATGTTTCAGAAGTTTTGTTTTGTCTAAGGAGCAGTTGACATGGGACAAGTTACTACATTATAAGCATTTGTGAGCTCAGAAGTAGAGGTTAGTTTGATGCTGTGTGTCCTGCTTGCCAACTAAAGTTTCATTAACTTTTATATGATCCTTGTTCCCACTTTCAGGTCTCTTAACTAGAACTGGGAACAAGGTCAATGCAGAAATTACGGAGTTACTTTTTGGTAAGTGGGATGTACAGTATATACTAATCTTTGCCTGGAAGTGTACAAGAACTCTGGGATAACATTCAGAGTGTTTAATATTGAGCTGTCACCTTCTTAGTGAAATTGGAAAACCAGTTAAAAAAAAAAAGTGTGTATGCAGGGCTTTCTCTTTCTCTCTTTTTTTTTTTTTTTTTTTTAAACTAGCATAAAGTGGATGTAGGGGACATCTAAGCAGACATACTACCTTAAATATTTGCATAATCAGAATATTAGTTTTGGTAGCTTCGGCTACAGCGTGTAATACCAAATAAATAGAGAGAATATATGTGCAAAGCTGTCCTAGAGTGTATTTTCCCCACCCCCTCCCCAGGACCACTTTAAATATGAATATTAGTATTTTTGAAGGGTTAAGCAATAGTCTGGTTTCGGCTCAAAAGTTATGTTCAGGATTCTGTTTAGCTTCTAAGAACAGCTGTTCTTTCTGGTGATGTTTATCTGCAAAGTGGTGCTTTCAGGTACCTGACAAAAACTATGTGCTGTCACTTGTAGGTTTACATGAACTGCCCATTTATCTTTAGTTCACATTGGTTTGTGAATAGGATCAAACTCTGAGGGTTTTTAATCTTTTCATAGAACTTTGGCATGCTTAAGCAACTTTCTGTTCCCTAAGAAATGCCTTGTTTGGTTTTTTTGGTGGTTTTTTTTATCTTCTTTATAAAGGTGAAATTCTCTAGACAATATTTTTGAAAGAAGCTAGTCTTAATATTGAGATAGAAATGTGAGTTGTCATCTTGTATAGCTTCTAGTGCAGTTGCTGCTTTCATGCTTAAGGGGGGTTAGTATGGGATGTTAGTAATGCTTCTGTGAGGTTTCATGAAAACAACTAATGGGGATACAGGCTCCTAATCTCCCATGAAAGGCTGAAGGAACAGTGCAAGCATAATCCTTGTTGGGTATTGGTGGACCCATGTAGATACCTTAAAACACTTTAGTCAGTCCTGCTTCTGGGTGTATGAATATGGCTTCTTTGTTGCGACACTGCTGTCGTCGATCTCCATCAGCGTGGGGGTGCTGTAATCATGATACTACATGAATTTCACATGTACTTCTACAAAATAAAGCTGACATCCGGAGAATGTAGTTTCCTAATATGTTGCATCTTTGAGTTACGTACAGTCTACTTAAGCAGGTATGAGCAAGAGAAATAATAATGAAAAAAGTAACCTCTACAGCCCTTACCCTGCCTCTCTTATTTCTTCTTGCAGTTTTCTGTGGCTGGCAGACCTGTTCTTGAGCTTGGAGTTGTTTTGCCTTTTTGACTCTATAATTAGTGATTTCAAGCTTTAAAGAAAACTTCTCTTAATACTTGAAACTGTTATGGTCCAGCATTTGCAGTACATGCTCTGGTCCTTTGGTGTTTTGAGAGCAGCCTCTTGACTAGTTATCCTGCTGTTTTAGTTGGAAATTAAGGACAGAAGATGATGTTCAAAAGAAAAGAACAGAACTCTTCCTCTGATTTGTCCTGAAATCAAAATTGCTCATTCCAAATTATCTCTGGAAGTTGTAGTCCAAATACCAGATTTCTTTAGTCAATCAGGCTAAGTCAGGTTTTAAACTTCTGAATTCATGTAGACTTACAGCCTTACTTCAGACTTTGGGTTGGTCTCTGACATGCTAATGTAATATAGCTGCAGATAGTAATTTTAAATAGGACAGTTACTAATAATTAGAAATACTAGTCTTAATTTGTTTTGCGCAGTCTCCTAATGCCTCTTCCACAATAATCTCTGTTGCAGGTAGCTGGACATAATTTATTCAGTCTTCTCAATTTGTGTAGTAACTTCACTTGAGTGTTTTTGCTTGCAAACTGAAAAGCATAGTGCTTGCTCTAAGCTATGAAGTCAGCAAACTGTAAGAAACTGTAGGACTTAAAAGCAGAAAGGAATGGCCACAACACTAGCAGAAAAAAGCTCAAAAAGGATTCTGCATGCTGGTGTAGTCCAGATCCTTATGCATACAACAATAAATCCTAGAAATCTGTACTTCCTGCTTGTTCTTGCAGACTTTTCTTTGTTGTTGTTGGTTACTAGCTTTTGTTAATCCATTACTTGTGTGTGCTGTCACAGAATATAGCAGCTGCGAGTAGACTGGTGGTGTTGGGTTGTATAGTTGCTTATACTGATATCTGTTGGTTCACTTTTAGACAAAATCGGCTCCTCCCACTCTAACTACCCAGTTCTATGCATGAGAGCTTATTCACATTAACTTATTCTTCTACTTCATAGGATATACTTTAATCACATGCAGTGTTTCTGAATTAATTATTCAAACAGGAAAGGAATTTCATCTCTTTGCGAAAGGTGTGCTTTGTTACATCTTCAGTTGTTATCATGATGTATGCTGAACTTAAACATTAAATGGGAATTTTTCAGTTTAGTCTTTAATTTCATGTTATGTCGTTATGTGTTCTTAATACCTGACATAAGGAATAGTTTGTTTGGCTAAAGCTAGTGGGAACTACTGAAGCTGAATTCTGTGGGTGGTTTTTTTTTTCTCCTTACTTGGTTCTGCCTTGATAATATCAGGTCAGAGAGGGCTCTGTAACCAGCCGTCAATAAGAGCATACTTGTATCTCACTGCTGAGCTGTATCATACTGGTGGCTTTTTACTTTCTTCAATTTGCTGGAGTCTGACTGTAATTGTTCTACTAACTCATGGCTGGTTGTCTCTAAAGTTAACTTACTTCTACTGAAGTAAGGTATTCCTAACTTCAAACTGTCTTTTTTGCCATCTCTTTGATGTAGGAAGGTTTAGGGGCCTCTGATCTAGGATGGTTCCCAAGGTTGTACCTTTACGCCTCTGAGATGACCAGCTCAGTTTGAAAGGTCATGCTGCAGAATGAATGATGTTTCAGGTCCTTTTGTCTACAGACGGTTTGTTTATAATATCCTAGATCAATGTCCCTATACTACAAAAATTATTAGGTGTTGGTCTTATTACATGAGACTTTTCTATGAGAGGAGCTGTTCATTAAGTAAATCCTGCAGTGCTCCTGTCCATTTCTGTCCCTTTCTCCAGAGGGGCTTCATCTTTAATTTCTTAAGTCCAGGTGGAGAAGGGTTGTGATTATGTTCTTTCTACAGCAAAACATTGGAATGGACTCGCCACAGCTTTGAATTGCTGATTGTTGGGAGGCAGTTGTTCATCTTTGGGAAGGAGCAAAGTGTGTCAGTGTCAAATTGCACTGCGGCTACTTCTGTTCAGAAGTCTCCTGGATCGAGATGGTTGAAGAGAACTGTATTGGGAGAGGAAAAAGGATGTCTCAACTTCTCCCTCTTTGCAATTAACAAGCAGTGCTAGGTTGGATTCCTGAGTTGTAGTCCCCAACTCATTTCACACCCCGTTGTCCTAATGGACAAGCCCAACTTGCTTTTGTTTCATACATATCTGCTTTTGACAAGCTGAATTAGGTTGAATTACAATTTGGTGATATTGACCTAGAAAATACTTTCAAACTGATACTTACCAGTCTTGAAAGGGTGAAACTGCTAGGTTGTAATAATATGTATATTGTACCTCAAAATATTTCTTGGTAGGGCCTGTAAATTATCTGAAGGGAAGTTTTTTTGTTTTTTGTTTTTTCTGCTGGACAGAAGTGGTTTGTGTCTGTGGGAGACACACCGTGTCCCTGTATGTCTCTGCCTTTCCAATAACTTTTACTGACAGTGTGTGGCTTTCTTGGTTAACCCATCCTTACTTTTGCTCCTAGATCCAGTCTAAGGAAAAGATCTGGATAACGACAAGTGCCTTCAATCTGAATCCTTTCCCTGCTCTCTGAAAGAGTTCTATTTAGTACTTTTTCTACTGATTGATTTCTCAGTATTCTAGTTGGACGGATGATATGAAAGTTACATGTGTGTACATATAGACAGAGAGAATTTCATTTGTCAGCATTTCAAAATGCCTTGTAGCTCCTAAGTCTTAACGGCTTGTGTTGGCTGGTGACAGTGGGCTTTACAAGGCAGCAGCTTCTGTGACAGTATATGGGGTGTTCCAGCTCTGACTGAGCCTCCTGTGTCAAATGGGCAGTACATGTCTGAGATACCGGGATATATTTGAGCCCCTGATATTTGAAAAAGGGAAAATTGTTTTGAATCAGCACTCAGTATAGACAGACAAACTTCTGTTTAACTGGTAGGTTAATTTTTTTTTTTCTCTTTTATGTTTCTGTCAGTGACCCTGGTGGAGGGATTGAGATGTCAGAGTTCATACGAGAAGCAACACCCCCTGTTGGCTGTAGTTCACGCAATTCTTATGCTGGGGTAGATCCAAACAGCCAGGTAAGAATTAAAGCCACTGCAGTTGTTGCTTTAGTAATGCTGGCTTTGTAATCTGTAGAGTAATCTTTGCTGATTTTTTTTTTATTATTATTTTACTTTTTTTAATTGTATGAGGATAAAGAACTTACCTTTCTGTATTTCTTAACTGTTTTATTAGAGTGGTATTGCACTCTCCCAGCTGCATAGCTCTTACTCATCCCATCTCATGTTCGTTTTAGAAATGGCTGGATTTTATAGGCAACCTGTTGTCCCCTCAGAAAGTATTCACTTTTGCTCAGTTAGCTTTCTTCTGATTTAGTAAATCAAAATGGTTCAGAGCATGACTGGATAAGTACCACGACCCACTGTGGTGGGCTTACCTCTTCCTTTTGGTATCAGTGAGCTCTTAAATAGCTAAAGCTGTAACTTCGTCCTTATGTTCTAACTTTGTTTTCCTCCCTTACTTTTGGTTGACCTAACATTTAAATGCTTAATTGGCAAACTTCAGTTGTGCTGAATTCGAGGAGGCTTCAGTTAAGTCTTCTTAGAACATATCCAATGCTGATTGTCTCTTGCAATGCTAAATGGCTTTCTGAAAGTTATTATTCCTGACAGTTCAGACTCTGCAGTCAAAAATGTTAATTTGCTAAAGTACAAAGCAAGATAAACTGGTAGAAATGGAAAGACTAAAAATGTGTATTTTTGGATGACCTCTGCAAAATCTTCGCTATTTTGATATTTCAACAGGGGTGGGAAGAAAGGACTATATAGGGGTTGCTGCATACCAGATAGAAGTGCTGAAGAACTTGGCTTTATTACATTTTAATGCAACTCCATTCTGCTCTAGTTGCCTTATAATTTCACTGGCAAAGCTGTTCTGTTTCCGTATTATGTCTGCTAGATTTATGCATTCAAATTCCGTGGTGCTGCATGTGCTGTTCCTTCTACTTGGCTTGTGATGTTTAGCCAGTTGTGGCATCTTCCTTTTACCAACTCCTCACAAGTAGAAGTAGATTTGACTGGCCAGACTGTAAGGTTATGTTGACAATGAGCAATGCAGCATCGTATTAAAGATACAGAAACTATTTTTGAATGAAGTGGAAATTCTTGGTGTGGTATTACAATATCAAGTCCTTCTAATTAGCTCCCTGAACAAGCAGTATATAATGTAGTGCAGTGTTATGCTAATGTTGGTGTTTTATTTGGATAATGCTCTGCTATGCAACAGAGATACTCTTAGAGGTTTTCTCCTTTGAAGAGAGCAGGTATTGGGTAGTATTCAAAGGAACAGGAAGCAATGGTCCATGTAGGAAGATAGAACTAGGCTGGGGATCATGTTTCTTTGACTGGTCCCTGGAAAAAAAGTATTCCAAACATACTCATAACAGTTTTAAAGCATGTGAAGAAACTCTGTGTTCTTTCCTGTGTGTTTTAATACTGACACTGTAACACAGTTAAAGCTACTGTGAAAGGAAATATTGTGTTTAAAATGTGTTTATGCTGATAAAATTAGTGCTCACTAGTCCCCTGTGATTGAATTTGCAGCATCAGAAAGGTATGTGAACAGTAAGCGTCCGAGTTCTGTTCAGTTCTTTGTGTGAAATTTGTTTTGCCATGCTGATGCGTTTGCATTCAACAAGGAATGTTACTGAAGGGGAAAAAAAAAAGTTGAAATACAGCAAAATTACTAACTCAAAGTGTGCATGACACTGTAGTAAAGAAAATGCATTAAACAAGCTCTAGCTGCTTTTTTGCATCACATGTAGCAAAGCCATTGTTGTTCTGTAGTACGGCTGAATAAAATCTTCACATGTCTTCAGATTACCTTAAGTTTGATGTGCTTACAGGGAAGAACTAGTAAAATTATGCGTTCTTTTCCCCAGAGTCATTTGAACTAGGGATTTTTGAAAAACAGCATCCCAATGAGTATACAGTAAAGTCAAATTGCCATCATTTTTGTGTCTTGGGTTCAGATTTTGCCTTTGAGTGCTTTTCTCCTATCTTTTATTTCTGAGTGGTTTAATTACTTGACATGTGCATTTTTGTGTGCTATTCAGAGTTCTTTGAGAGGGGTAGTATTGGAAATAGTATTGAAGGAAAGACTAAGTTCTCCTTAGCACCTCTGCAAAATAATCTGTTACAGGTTACAAGACGTGTATAGAAAGGCAGACTGCAAACCTAAACGGCTGGCTAGTTTTCATGTGAGGAGGTGCATTGCCTGCTGGTTGGCCATTGAACATGGCTGAAAAGCAGATACTATACATTTGAAATGAGATTGTAACTCATATCCAAGGATAGATCAAGGAATTCTGCGCATTCTTTCACTAACCAGTTTACTTGCTTTGTGGTAACTGTAATCTGTGTACTTGCAAGCTGTCTTCAAAAGAAAAATTGCATTTGCAGGAATGAGAGGGAGGAAAAAGGTACAGTAAAATGATTAGGTTAAGTTGATTTGGGTTTGTTCAGCTGCCAGGAGGGATCATCCTGCCATGTCCCTTGGTCATGCTGCTTCCACTTTCCATGTACCAACACTTAGGTTCTTGTCATTACCTGGTCTTTGGATCAACTCTGACAGACCTGAAAACTAAACCTGATAAAAATATGTATCTCTTCCAATGGGAGCAGTTTCTGGATTTAGCTTGGTGTTCCACTATGTTGAACAGATATATTTTATATTAACATGGTGTTTTCTTTAAGCATTGTAGGCAACCGTGATCACTGCCTTAAACATTCAGCCTTACAACAGCAGTTATTAGTATACCACAACACTAGTAGTTTGTTTCTACATTAAATATTTTCAGGGAACTCCTAGAATAGAAACTGTTTTAAAAATCAGTAAAATCTCCAAGTACTTTGGCTATAAAACAATAATGCAGTGATATAGTTGGATGCGTAATGAGATGCCTCGTCATCTCTGTTTGCAGTGGAAACGTTCTGAGTCAGAAAGGATTTTACAGCACTGTGCTGTTGGATGCTTTTGTACCTTTGAAAATATCTCCTAGGTGTATGGGCAAATGCATGCATTGCAGTAATAGGGAACAGCAGTTGGGTAATTCCTGAGTTTACAGCTTTTTACATAATTCCCTGTTTCTAGGTTGGATCTGGGTTATCTCGTCTGGGAACAGCAGCAACCATCAAAGGTGAGATTTTTGGCTACTTCTTAAAATTACCTTCACTAGCACTTCAAATCACTATTCTGTACTATGTTTTTTCAAATGCTCTCTACTTTGTTAATCTTCAAAACTTTTTTGTGAGCAAAGTACAGCATTTACTTAATTGGAAGAAATCTTCCTTGGAGTTGCAAATTATATGCCTAAAACACTAGGAGAGAATATCCTGGAATCTGTGATCTGTTTTCCATGTAACAACAGGTTTTTCTTTTGCTTGTAAATGCGGATCAGGGGGTTGGTTTGAGTGGACTTTTCCCTATTATTTTGAGTTCTGTGCAACCAGTCTGGTGTTGTATTTCAATGACTTGATTATTTCTGGTTGCTTGGCATCTAGCAAAAGTATTGTCCAGGATAGCCCTTGTGAACTCTCCTGAGACAAAAAGACACATTATTTTTAATATGCAAAGTTGCTATCTTGTAAATATATTAAGCCAGTAATAAGACAAAAGAAAATGAGATGTGAATTTTTGTCACCTTGACTTTTTCTTACCTTTTTTGTCTTTACAAGTATTTTGTTGCAGTCTACCCCTCATTTTTATTGGCAACCATACAAAAGGAATATTGAAATAGGTATATCTTTAAGGGAAAAAAAAATATCTATTTCCATTGGGTTGTCTGTAAGATACTTTTCCAGGTCTTTGTGGAAGATCTGTGTAGCTGAATGACACCTTTCTGATAT
>NW_009260338.1:142368-150311 GCF_000687185.1 Egretta garzetta
TGCTACTTGTAATTGTTATTTGCCTTCATATGAAGAAATAAAAGCGACAGTCTTATGCTGCAGATTTCTCACCTGTCATGAATGTAGATGTATGTGTTGATACTTTGAGCACTAGTACTCTTCTTTCTTAAAATTTACAGGAGATACTGACACTGCCAAGACTTCTGATGATATCAGTTTAAGTCTTGGCCAGAGTTCTAGCCTATGTAAAGAAGGGAGTGAAGAACAAGGTAAAATTTCTTCTTCCTGCATATTAAACGTGGTATTTTGTTACCAAAGACCCTTTGCTTAACATGCTAAATAAATTAATGCAATTTGTTGATAGACTGTAAGAAAGGGTATCTCTAAGCTCTCTGTTTCCTTTCTTAATTACTCTAAGTTCCTAGGATGCATAGCTTGAGTACTTCTAACTTTATTCTTTGGCTGCATGCTTTTTGTTCTGGCATCTCCCAGCAGGTAATAAATAGTTACTATATTCTCTGTCTCCTTGCTGCTGAAAGGTAGCTAGCTTGCACATCTCTAGATGATCTCTCTCACACTGAAGGTGGCCTGGGATTCATGGATTTCACTGTAGACTAATTTGCTTTGCTTTCCAATACAGACAATTTTTTTTTTTTTTTTAAATTGCTTTTCTTTAAAGAAAATACTCCAGTGCAGAGTTCTGTGTTTCTGGAGCTGTAGACTGATTCTAATATGCAAGCTATGAGAGTTTTGTAATTGGGTTTTTTCCTAGTATGTAAGGAAACTGCAGGCTTGTATTCTTCAGTTGTCCAATTTAGTTTCAAGTCTCATTTTTCATTTAGCTTTATTGCTAGAAGTTGTCTGCTCAGACTAAAATAACAAAAAACTGTAGGGAAACTCTTTGTTTGCTGATTTTAAGTACCTGGTGATTAGCAGGAAGTTAACTCTGGGAATTCTGTAGTTCATTTTGGCCAATCTAATCAGCCTGATGGGTTCCTTTCAGTTGTTACTGTGTGATTCAGTGCAGAAAGTATGCTTAAAATAGAGGATTACAGGTGGCTGGGCTGTTGTAATAGGGTTCTACTACTTTCAGCTGAGTAATGGAACTGTTTGTGAAATTTCTTAAGTTACACATTTGTAAATACACTCTACAAAAAATTAGCAATTGTAGTAACTTCACCTGGCCTTCGGATCTTTTATTTTTAGTAACAGTACTGAAAAGGAAAGTAGCCTGACATTTAGTACTACCTGCAGGTGTGGATGCTTTTACTGGAGACCACTTGTGATGAATAACAGAAACAATTGTTCTGAGCAAAAGCTAAAGGCAAATCCTCATGATTTGCTTTAACCACACCAGTTTTAGAGGTAGTGAAACTCAGTAACTTCGTAGGGAGTTTTGTTATAGGAATTTCATTATATAGTACCAATAGACCTGGCCAGTGCCTGCAGCCTTGCTAACTGTGAGCTGACTTGGCATCTGGTAGGAAAAGGTTGGACCAAATCTTAAAGGTCTTTTTCAAACTAGATGATTCTGTGATTCTATTAAAGATGATTTTGGGGGGTTTTGTTGTGGCTTCAGAGGTAATTGGCTTTACTTTTTTTTTTTTAAATAATTTTAAAGGTTATGTGAAACAAACAGTTTACTGCGTGTAGGAAACAAAACAAAAGGCGGGGTACCTTTTTTTTAATTAAGAAACCTTGGGATACATAAAACCATTAAGTCTGAGACACATGAGCAGTAGAGGAGGTTGGGGACTAGTCAGAATTGTGTTGTCTTTTATTAGCTGCTAAGATTAAGCTGGTGTTGATGGTTTCTTTTTTATAAAAAAAAAAAAAAGCTCTGTCAGGTTTGCCCAGATGCTAGGGAATCTTCTAAATGGTAATGTGATGCATAGTACTTGCAAATGGATTTGTCAGTTTATTTACTTTAGTGTAAACAAGCAGTTGTAAAGCAGACTGTATAACTTACATGAACATTGTACATGAATATTTTTAAATATGTGCTTAAACAGATTTGGCAACTGATCGGAAGCTTTTTCGTCTGGTGTCGAATGACTCGTTTGTCTCCATCCAACCTTCATTATCCTCTGGACAGGATTTGCCAAGAGACAACAGCGACAAAGTGTGCCTCTCGAACAACCAGCTTGTGGACCAGTCTAAAAACAGTGCATGTGACGCAGAAGTAGCTTCGCTTGTAACTCTGCATTCTCACTCCTATAGGAAGGATCATAGACCACGAGGTGTACCAAGGACTTCTAGCTCTGCTGTCGCTTTTCCAGATGCTTCACTAAATGACTTCCCCCTCTATCAACAAAGACGAGGACTAGATCCTGTCAGTGAGTTAGAAGCTTCCAAGCCCCCTTCTGGTTCCAGAGAGTCCTTGGCTGAGAACTCTTGCATTTCAGGAGTTTTTCAATTAGATGACATTCTGAAAAGTAGCAGCCCTCAACCATTGGCTAAGAGTGGGAAGAGCAAATCCTTGAAAGCAGACAAAAGTGTGGACAGTCTGAGAAGCCTGAGTACTAGAAGCAGTGGTTCAACAGAAAGCTACTGCAGTGGGACTGATCGTGACACTAACAGTACCATCAGTAGCTATAAAAGTGAACATACTAGCTCGACGCATATAGAAAGTGTGTTATCGGAGCATGAGGAGGAGTCTCCTAGAGAAGAGAAAAAGGATGGTAAGAAAAAGGACTGTGGTGTTGACTCAGAGGATGACAGTAGTTCTACTACTGACAAAAGGACTAGTAGCGAAAGGACTGCTGTGGAAGTGAGCACTAACAGTGGTGTTCAAGAGGTAAAGGGTTCTAATGCATCTGATGAGATGCACAGTCAGAAAGGTCTCAGTGCCTCTGCGTCAGAGGAGGCCAATAAGAACCCACATGCCAATGAATTGACTACGCAAGCTGACAGGCCACCTGGGAAGGCTGCTGAACAAAGAGATGAGCAGAGTGAGAAACTGGCTGTGTTAGATTCAAGAGCTGCTAAAGAAACTAGTGGAAAACAAAAAGAAGGAGATGTTCGACCAAAATCTTCTAGTTTAATACATCGAACAGCTTCTACCCACAAGTCCAGCCGGAGAAGGACAGGAAAAAAGCGGGCTAGTAGTTTTGATTCAAGTCGGCACAGGGAATATGTTTCCTTCCGAGGTGTATCTGGTACTAAACCTCACAGTGCTGTGTTTTGTCATGATGAGGACTCCAGTGATCAAAGTGACTTGAGCAGGACATCAAGTATGCAGTCAGCTCACCAGTTCAGCAGTGATAGCTCTTCCAGCACCACCTCCCATTCGTGCCAGTCTCCTGAGGGAAAATACAGTGCTCTAAAGACCAAATATGTTTCTAGAGAACGTGGGGGCACAGACCCTGAAAGTGCTCACAAACCCCATGTAAGCTCTGAAGGAATTGGCAAAAAACGATCTACGCGTCGGACTTCTAGCACAAACAGTGCCAAGAATCGTGCCAGAGTATTAAGCCTGGACAGTGGTACTGTAGCTTGTTTAAATGACCCAAATAGTTTAATGGCACCGGGTAACATAAAACAGTTAACCACTTCAAAATCTGATTTGGAAGCCAAAGAAGGAGAGGTGCTAGATGAGCTATCTCTGTTGGGAAGGGCTTCACACCTAGAGTCAGTCACTCGTTCTAGGAATAGCTTACCAAGCCAGGCTACGTTTCCTGAAGGGGAAGAGCACGAATCAGCAAGTGGAGGTAAGTAAATGACCAGAAGTACCTTGCTGTATTTTGTTAATGAGTCTGGTATCTATGACTTAAGTTACAACTATACTTAAGTGTCTTCCTGTTTCTTTGTTCTTGCCTAGTAAAACTGACAAAAGCATTTCCTTCATAATCTCTTGGAAGTTCTACAGAAATGGGAGTTGAATTAAAACAAATGTTTTGCAGTCTATAGGTGGAGGTGTTACGGGTTTGTAACTGGCAGTCTTTGTTAACCAGAGCTGTATCTTAAAATTATTTGTGATCATATCAGACCATCCATTCTATTACTCAAACTTCAAAATATGTGTACATGTTAACAATAAGAGAGACTACTTTTGTTTGAAAGATCTTGCAGTTTAGAAAATTGGGAACATGGGAGTGATTGTGTGAAGTTACTGCTGCCTCTTAGATGAACTCTCTGGCATGGCTTGAGGTGGTATCAAAAAGAAAAAACCAAAACAACAAAACACCATGCTGCCTTTTTACGATGGTCTAGTTACTAAGCTGAATTCTCCCAGGGATTTGATTTTGCTTAGCCTTGCCATTGTTGGCTAGACAGTGGTGTTTACTTTGGGTAGTTTTTTTTTTTTGTCCTCATTATGAGAACACAATAACCTTCCTGTCCTGGAGAAAGGAATGTAGTTTCCTCTTACTTTCTGTAACTATTGCTTTGCTTGGTGTGAGTACTAAGCTTACCTGTAGTAGCTGGTATTAATATAAATTAGATTAATAGGAGCATTTAAAAAAAAGAAAATTGGAGCTCTTAATAGTTTTTTGTTTATAACTTGTTATGATTTTTCATTGTCTTTTCTTGGTTAGCCATATTGACTGCCTTAACTGGAAGGCTTTTTGTGTCATGGAGGATAAGTGGGTTTAAAATACGTTTTCAGAACAGTATGGGATTGCTAACTGCCTCAGTCTGACTTTTGGGATTGTTTGAGGGGAATACCTACCAGATAATCTAGATCTTGTTAGCTAAGCACACAAATGCTTCATAAAATTGTGGTTCAGATCAAAACAGTATTTTTAAGAAATTGTGGCAAATTTACTGTCCTTGTTATTTAGACTGCCTAAGCGAAGTATAATCACTCTTCCATCTTAAAAGGAGAGACTTCCAACTCACAGTGAGATGAGATATGGCCAATAGTGGTTGGTTTTTTTTTTTTTTCCCCCCCCCACCCCTGACACTGACATAAAAGCAAACTCTAAGAATCAGTATAATTAATTCCTAGAGGGGTAAAAAAAGTGTGCTACACTGAAGGTCATCTGTGTATTGATTACTGATCAAATTTGACTGGTTTATGATTAGCTCAGACCTATTTAGATACCTTCACTTAAAAAATAAATCTGCATATATTGGTACTTTTTATCTTCCTGTTACTCATAGTAACTCTTCTACAGTAGCTTTAATGAGAGAGTCTGGGTTACCTTTTTAGTACTAACTCTGCAAGCTAAACACTTACCACACATTCTTAAATGCCTTGTTGAAGTGACAGCTCTTCTTTATGTCTGTGGACAATAATTTGGCTAATAAAAGGTCTGCTTTATGTATTTACCGTTTTGACACTATGCTCTCCTTAGCACAAGATTTAATTTCATTTTGGTTTGTGTTACTACAGCTTAAAACTGCTAAGGTTCTCTCGTTATATGCAAAGCATATACAGAACATGTCAGACTTTATATACGCTCACCGGTTACCAGTAGTCTGAAAGAATCAGTGCATGACTGATCACTGTATATTGCCAAATATTTTGATTGCTCTTTTAAATAATGAAATGGTGGGCAAGACCAATCCTAACACATTTAAAAGCAATCTTAAAGTTACAAATCTGTAGCGGCTTAAGCAGGGAAGTCTTGCTGTCATTCCCACTGTACTGTTGTCTTCAGTTTGGTCTTTAAACTTTGTTTAGGTAATGGTCATTTTGACATTGTTAGTATTTTTAATAAATGGCAAACACCCAAGTATTACTTGCCCATGGGTTTCAGGCTGACTTTAAGAAGCAATCCGGATTCAGGTTCTCCAGATTTGATTACATCATATGATTAATAACACTTGCTGTACCTGATGTTTTTTATTACCAATAGAATAGGAAATATTTCCATTATGATTGTAAGAAATAAATGTCATTCTTGTTTTTTTTGAAAGCAGAACAAAAAATACCACTTTTCTTTAGCATTACTTACATATTTATGGAGTTATGTTTAGCATCAAGCCAGAAATTATTCTGAATTTAGCTTTTCATGATCGATCTGAATAATTCGTTTGTGTTGTCCTTTGTTTCTACTGGTTTTTCTTTTGTGTGTTTTTTGTTGGGTGGGGTGTTTTTTGCCAAATTTATAGCTTATATTACAAGTTTTATAACAGCTGTGTATTTAATTATGGCTTTCTTTTTTTGGGCCTACCTGTGACCAATAGTAATCAGAGAAAATGTTTTAACTTTCTGGATTCTAACTTGCTTTATATTCAGTATTTCCCACTGTTGAGTTGTCTTTACCCTTTGGCAGTGTTTTTAAAGACATACATGTGTAATATATATTTCTATCATATGTGTGTATATCCAAGTTATTTGAGAAAATTAAGAAGTTACTTTATTTCCCTGCAGCAGATAAATTACAGAATAAACTTGGTTCAGATTGTCATAGGATCAGAGGATATTGGTTGGATGGGACATTTAGAAATTGTCTGGTCCAACCTGCTGAAAGAATTATTTTATAATTCCATATAAATATTTTTTAATTTCTGTGATTGCTTATGATAACCTTCTGAAACAAATAATTAACAGATGCATGCTGGATAACCCAAAGGCTGATATTAATACCATCTCTTCTTTTTTGGTCAGCAGCTTTCAGTTCCTATTTTTCAAATATGACTTAAATCAGTAATTATAACTTCATTTTATCTTTAAGTCTTTAGGGATTAAACTGAAAAGTACATTCTTACTTGTTTGTGTAACTGCTAAAGTGTGTTTCGTAATGGATATGGTCTTTATTAGTTTTTTTTACTAAGCAGGATGCTATACAAACTTGTACGTGTTTTACTTCAGCAGATACAACTTAGCAGTTTCATTTCTATCTTCCTATGCCAGGAAGTGGTGAATGACTCACTTTTTACAAGATAACTTGTGCATTTGCCTAGAAATTGCAGTTCATTAAAATGCAGACAAACAGCATTTGAAACTCTGTAATTAAACACATGTGGTGGATGTATAACAAAAGAATGGAAGATGGCTTACAATAGTTGTTGCCCTCATTTAACTACTCGGCATCTAAAAGTAGCTAGTGAATTGATGGGTTATGGGCTAGGTGGATTTGTTTAGATGTCTAAAAGTTTGCTTAGATGCCTAGAGATATTCTGGAAATACCACCTTGACACTCTCCTATGCCTAGCTTCTGTCAGATATGTGCTATTTCTGGATTGCTGTTTGTGAAGGTTTAAAGAACGAGCACAATGCCATATATGACACAGTGATGTTTAGTAAAACTTGACCTGACCTGAAAAGTCATGTGTTCTCCCCCAGCTCTTTCTTAAATGTAAAAGACGCACCCACCCTTAAGTTGCTGCTCTCTTCTTGCAGCTTGCTGTAATTTAAGATTTATTTATTTATTGTAAGTTCTTGAGTTACATAGCCTTTTGTAAATAAAACTGCATGTAATGTAATGCATTTTCCTTCTGTGTGTTGCATAGCAATACTGAAGTAATGGCTCATACTGTTTTCTTGTGTTTTGTGGTCTGCAGTACACCTCTACAGGCAGGCAAAATAGGGTTTTGTGAGCTTGGATTAGAATCTTGACTTTCATATAGCGTATGGAAACCTGTTAATCTTTTCAGTCCGCATGTGTTTGTACATACATGCTTAGCATATCTGCCTGCAATCATTAGACAGTGTCCTCTCCAAAGTTAAAAGTACAATTCGGTTCTCTGCTATGCAGCCGCTGGTCACGTCAACTGTTACCAATGTATCACACTTTTCCTACTATGCTGATGTTGCGTATAGTCTACAGCCATTATTTATTTTGCCTGTGTTGTAGAGCTGTTCCGTGCTTCTGATGGCTTTAGTTTAGTATGTTTCCTGCAGGTGGAATTAATACGGTTACAGAAGATGGGGCTTCCGGTCTGTTTTCTGGGAGTCTATCAGTTCACATTCGAACTGCTATAAACCAAACTGTTTTGCATGAGAAATCGAACCCTGAAAGAGTTTAGAAATGGTGGAAACTGAAAAAAGTGTAAAGCTACTGTAATCTGGTTGTGTGTATGTTAGCTATCTA
>NW_009260338.1:150329-185724 GCF_000687185.1 Egretta garzetta
GCCCCCCCCTGTCACTGGATCAGATTAAGCAAATTAGCCAGTAGAAAGGGCTCTCTTCTATATGATACTCTTTATTGGAACCAAAAGACTGTATTCCATTGATTTTTTTTTTTTTTTTTTTTAGATGTCAACTAGCAGTGTCATAACAGCATTTGGTTCAAGTATGACAATGAAATGTTCATGTTAGCCCTTCCCGATACCTGACTTTGAAGGCATGATGTTGTTCTGTCATAGCTTTTGTGTGTAAAGGTTGAGTTTTACAGAATTACCTCTGATTTTGGATATCTTGTCACTGCAGTAGAGGCGAGATGTTGCCATTCAACACTTAAAGATGTGAACAGCATTAGGAGTGATGTGTGAGGCTGAAATAGAATTCTGCAGTTTTGGAACTTAACGATGAAATAACATTTGGAATGAATCTTGCATCTAATAATTGTTAATCACTGCCTACTAAAGCAAAATGCAGTTCTAGTACATTGCGTGGGGGCCCAGTCCTACCTGTTTTGTCCCCTTTCTGGTATTTATGGATTATACAGGGCCTTTTGTCAGATGACTTATGACCAAAATAACTACCATCTTCCTGATACTTTGAGGCTCTATAAAGGTGGTGATGGGGTACAAACAAAAACCTCAGGTTTTGCCCAACTCGCAGCAGTGGCTGTTGGGAGCCAGGAACGTGTGTAATTGCTTGGGCACTTTGAAAGGCCCAAGCCTTTGAATTGAAAGGCCCCAAGCACCTCTGGTGAGAGGCTTCCGGCTACTCCGTAGAAACGCGCTCCTTTACTGTGTCATCTACAGAGTCGTGTGTACTGTACCTAAAGTTCCACAGGGCTGCAGAAGGGAAATTCAGGATACTTGATGAGAAATGCATGCCACAGCATTACAGCATATACCAAAAGTTAAAAATGATAGAAAATAAGCTTCATATAATTTTTTGTTTGTTTGTTATTTTCCCTGGGAATGTTACTTACAAAATCTGACCCTGGTTAAATTCTCTGAAGCCTCCCAAAGAAACCAGAAATAGTAGTTCTTTTAAAATACTTTACACTGCTGTGGGAGTGAGTTATTTGAATTTCTTAGATTGTTAGTGTTTGTGCAACAACTACTCGCAGTAATTTTTACTTGATTTGGAAAGAATGGTTCCATTTTGTTGACAAGTAGCATGTCATTCATAAATTTGCCAAGTATTCATCTCAAACAGGAGTTGAATAAAAATTTTTGATACTTAGTAGATGCAGCTTCATTTATACTAACTTAGGTTTGTAAGTCACTTTTTTCATGCTCCTTTGTAGATGTGCCTGGATTTATTGCTATGCATACAGGCAAGAAAGCTCCGAGAGCTCTCTGAACTGTAATGGAAGTGCTCACGTTGCTGCCAAATGTAGCTATGAGACATAATTCCAGGGTATATTGAAGTTGACTACTAATTAACGCTTGGTGTTATAGTTAATAGGCAGCCATTCAAAGCAAACATGACTTTCTGTGTATGGTATACTAATAAATAATACCACTTACGCTGGAAAGACTGTGTTCTAAAGACTTAAAGCATATTTTCCTTAAAGTGAATAAATCCAAATAAAAAGCCAGAATGAAGTTTCATAAAAATTAATGTAGGTTATGAACACTTGTCTGCTGCATGAACATACTAGCAGCTATTGGTACCCCAATCCCTGGATATAGGGGCTATATTGGGCAGGGGATCAGATTAGGTCATAGCTTTAGCTCTTTGACCCCAGGTCCATCAACATTATCTTAAAGAAGTCTGTGTGAGTAGTGCCTAATGTTTTTAAAGGTGGAATAATTCAAGTGGGAAGTACAGTGAAGCAGAATAACTGAGACTCCTAGCTATATCTTTGGCATTAGTATAGAAATTTGCCTATCAACCTGATCTGTAAAAATGTTTGGTTTAGAATTCAAAACAGATGGCTTCATTGTCCTGGTTATTCCCTGCTTAACAGTGTTTTGCTTTTCATATTGTTGTAGTGGCTGGTTTGACGTAATTGTAAATGTTCCTCTGGCCTAGTCTCAGACTTGTTTTTTTCATACATTCAACCACAACACTGAAGTCTTGGGCTTTACTTCCCTTGTTTGTCTTTCAATTTTATTTTTTTTCTTTTTCTCTTTTTTTTTTTTTTTCAACAAGCTTTCCTTCCTAAATTGTGTGGTGTTTTTCTTCTGCCCTATTTCCTAGCAAAAATTTATATCTTAGATGTCCCTCTGTTCTTTGTTGTTTCCACTTTGCTGCCCACATCTCCATTCTTCAGAAATTGGCATTAGTGATATTTTAATTAAATGTCCACAGTAAGTTATAATACTATAAGCCAATACTTCGCTTTTTCATCAGAGAGGTATAAGAAATCCCTGTGGTTGTAGGTCTTATAGTGGTGCGTTATCCGTGGTGATTAATAGCTGTATACTGAAGATACGGACTGAACAGACTCCTTTCTACTTGGGTATCATACAAGTAGGTTTTTTACAAGTGTTAGGGCACATGAGAATAAACTACAAATGCTTCAGCTGTGAGGAGAGTGGTGGTGTTAACCCGAAATGCAGGTGAGAAGTATGACTTTTCTCATGTTTTGAACACAACTGAGACCTAGATGCTTGATGCAGAAGAGCAAATTTTCAGCTATTTGGTTTGACAAGGTAGGTTCAGTGTTAGAAGACAGATTTAATTGCTTATGTGAATGCATGAGCCATAAATGAATCACTTCAGCTCTCAGTGAGAATCTGTAGGGTTAGTCATTACAAGTGGTTGGAAACAGATCAGAATTTCCCATTTGATACGGAGAGAAATGGCATGTCCAAACATCACTCAGGTTCCATGCACACGGTTAACCATGCTTAGCCTGACTAATGTTCTAAACCCTCTAGACTTCAAGTGATGTATTTTTTTCTTTCCTGAGAAAAGTGTGTGACACTGTTTCCCTTGTGTGGGGTTTATTTGTTTTCATTCCAGTCAGGCTGAAATTTGCAACTTTTATCCTGAGAGCTCTGTGGTCTTCCACATGGATACTTTACCTGTATTACCTCTATAACGTATCTTTCCAGGAATCTTCTTACTTGGGAAGAATTTATCTGTATTTCAGAATTTTTCTGAGGTACCGGGTTTAAAGTTTTTGCCTAGCAAAAATGAAACGGAACTTGTTGATGCAATAAAACTTGGAAATTCTGCTTTTTCATCTCATGCTTGCTCACTTTCCATCTTCTGAGTTTGGGTTAGAAGCAGTGGTACATACATGCAGGGCGATGTTGTAAATGTTTTGGCTTGTATGTGTAAATGTTCCTGTTAGAAAGAAAATGTTTGCATTTTATGTTTCCTAAAGCTAGTTGTATTCTACAACAATGGCATTGCTGCAGTGTAAAAACTCGAGTCTTCAATTCTGTTTAAAACTTTGAGGAGCTACAGAGGTTTGCGTCAAAAACACTTGTGTAGTATTGAAAGCAAAATTTTTGGAAAGGCATAACAGGGCAGTTCAACCTATGTTCAGATATTCCCAGCTGTTTGGCAAAGGGATGCAAACGATTTGTTATTCTAGAATTTTCTTTACAATAAATTTTAGTCCTGCTAGCGGGAAAGCATCATTCCAAATGTATGATGATGAAATTATATCCTCATGACTTTCTAAGGGTGTAACTGGTAATTTGGCTTTTTTCCAATCGGAAGTGTGATGAAAGAAGAAAAAAAGATAAATTTTAGTAAATATGTGTTCATATGCACAGTTGCAATAACAAATACAAAAGTCAAATTACTTCCGCTTTAAAATTAGATGTATTATAGTTGGTGCGGGAGGGTTAAGTTTGCTACAAAGTTGCCAGTAGGACTCCACCTCTTATTTTACTGTTCTCTGGGATGTAAGCTTGTATTTCTAACTTGTGCACTTTGAACTTCAAACCTCTTTGTTCCGTTCTTGAGAACGGATAATGTTGGGAGCTCAAATTTATATGACAACATGCAGAAGAAATTTATACTTAAATTTCTTGACCTTAATAAAGTGTTGTGTTTTAATATAAAAGTTTAGAATAAAACAGAAAATTAGAACAGACTTCAACAACAAACACTCTTAATACTCTGTAAGTTGAAAGGCTTGTCTTCCTTTACTGATTTACTTAAAGTAAGCAGGATCTGTAAAAATCTAACCTATGATATCTCTCCCTATTAGCTCTAGATTTTGTACATGAGTGTAGATGTTGGATTTTACCTTTCTGGAATCTAGAGTAAGTGGCTGTAAGTAGCAGCGTCAGAGAAGTGTGAATGATGGTCTAAAGATGTATTTAAAAAAAAAAAAAAAAAAAGCTGTCCTACATGGATACTATTATTTGTTTAGTTTTGTTCTTAAACATCAAAACACTATGTTATTTGTAAATATTAAAGGAAGCTTATTTAGGTTAAAACAAAGCCATTTCCTTTATGAAACTGCTCTCAGAGCATGACAGAGGATAACTTAGGAGCTTTATCTTACATCCTACTGGTGAACTCGTGAGCAGCTGTATTGTTCCTTCTCATTAAAGACAAGTAGAAACACAAATAATAAGTATTAATATAAGTAGCTTTCCATACTGGTATGTTGTGTGGTCTTTTTTTTTTGGTTTTGTTTTTTTTTTTTTTTTTAAAAAAAAAACAAAAACAAAACCAAAAAAAACCACAACAAAAAACCCCAACACACCAACCAAAACTAAACTCAGTTTGGCTTTCCACACTTTAAACAAACTAATCCTTTCTGCTCAACTAGCTGGGGTTTTTTTTCTGGTGGTGTGGTGGTGGTTTTTTTTTTACTTTCTTAGTCATGGTTTCAACATGTAGCTTCTTGAGCTTGTTGGGCTCAAAAGCTCTGCAGTCTTTTCAAAAGAATTTACAGGCTTGCTTAGTGATCCTGAATGTCACCACCTACATTCAGGTAGAGCATATATAGAAGATGTGCACCAAACAGAAGTTTCAAGATAAATCAAAAATCCCGTGGTAGATTAGTTAGAAAGATACACCAAAATCTACTTTGATTTTTAAAGGTTAAAATGAGATAATAAAAAGTTAGCAAATGCCAGAACTATTTGCCTGTGCAGCTTTGAATTTAATCCCAAAGTCCATAAGAATTTTGATTTTTAATTTTTTTTATCTTTGAACATGTTTATAGCTCTATACTTTCCTCACAGGACATGGCCTCAGTCAGTGCTTGAGGTAGACTTGCTTTAGTGATAAATTGGAGCTGTGTAGGAAGGACCTCTAGTGCTTCCTTATCTGGGCTTCAATGATTGCAGAAGGTGATGTTTACCGAATAAAGGATATGAAAAGAAAAACAGATGTTGTCAGTGTTAAGTATGCTGCTTTGAAGAATTGCACTTGAATGCTGCATTTGCGAAGTAGTTGCAAATGGTAATTAAGATGTAATGCTGATGTTTACCATCTTAATGGTAATTAAGACGTTTACATTTCATTTAAGACTAGTCACTGTTCTTTATTTTGTGGTGCTTACGGTATGATTAGCAGAAATGTTTGGAATTGCTTTTGCATCTGAAGTCAATGGAAGCTGTGTTTTGAATATATATGAGTTTTTATATGCTGGTGTATACACTGGAAGAATTGCGCTTTAAAAATTGGCACCCAAAGCTAGTGGGCAGTTTTGACCTCTTGTGTGTGAACTTAATCCACCAGAAAAAAGTCAGGATTCATACTGTCTTGCTTAGCGTGTTTCACTTTCCCACTACTTCAAGTATGAGAGTTCTAAAGAAATCCTTGAAGAAATTAGGCTGTATGTTAAAACAAAGCATAAAGCTGCATATTGAAACACAAGTGTATTGAAATCTTGCTGAAATACGCTGAAAAGTATCATCTCTTCATGCTCAGAATAACAAAAACAGTTGTGGAGGAGTGAGGAGAAAGTGAGCAATACCACAGTTTTCCTGAAAAGGAAAGGACTGAATTAAGGATGTCTGTAACTTTTGACGTTTTGGTAATGAAATTCTTGTAACTTTGATGTTGTTCTTAAAATATATTTCTTCGTGTAGCTGCTTAGCTTTTAAAGCAAATTACAGACTGAAGTTTCATATACAGTATTTGCTTGACAACCTGTCATTCATGAGTGGAGTTAGACTCTTGTTCCATGCAGTCTTTATCGCTTGAGCTACGGCAGTAATACACAGTAGTAGTAGGTTGCTATTCCCTGTAGACCAGCGTTAGATCCTTTGCTGGTAGGTTTTGAAAGCTTAATGACAGGAATGTTGTAACTTGAAATGTGTTTTAAGTGAACACGGACTACTCTGCCTGTGATCTTTCTGGCATAAAAAAACATTGCTCCCTTAGTGTTTTTTCTTTTTTATTTTGGCTTGACAGAATCCTTGGTTTTCTCACTCTAGTAACAGGCTTCTTGGCTACCAAGTTGTGAATTCCCCTTCAAGACTGTGATTCTCTCTTTGAACTGACTTCATGTCAAGTTGTTTTTAGTTTTTGTTTGGCTTCCCCCCCCCTTCCTTCACTTGCCTGCCACAACCTATTTTCTGTGTGACCCATTGCTTTTAACTCCCTTGAGTACATACAAACTGTTTGTTACAGTGTTGCTTTATAAGTGGACCAAACCTTTTGTTTGTTTGTTTTTGTTTGGGAAGTTGAAATGACAAACTCACCGGTCCTTACAAAGAAGTTATTCTCTCACTTAATCTCAACCCCCGGCTCCTCCAGATCATAGTGTAACTAGTCTAAAATGAGCAACATGTATCCCTTGGTGCTTATGAGGAAAAAGAAAAAAGCAGCTCTTAGTTTGTCCCTTGAGGAGGTATGATGAGGTTAACCTCAACCATACCTGTTTGGCAGAAGTTATAAAATTGAGAAGAGAATATCATGGTGAGGAATGGCATGACAACCTTTCTAGGTTGTCCTTTAGGCTTCTCCTTTAATTATCTATTAAATGAGATAAAGGGTATTAAATGAGATAAAGGGTCTTAAGTGAGATAAAGGGTGAGATCAGGCTTGTCTCTTCCTGCCCCATGTAAATGGAAGAAATTTGGGATATCCAACTTGTTTTGCAACCTGGTTATTTGAATGTGGGGGTAAAAAAAAAAAAAAACAACAAAAAAACCCCCAAAAAAGCGCTGTATGTTCAAGAACACACACCCCACCCGTTAAACAGCGAACCCAAATCTTTATTAATAATTGTGTGTTGTGATCCTGTCTTGAGGCAGGTTATTTGAACAGTCAGTACATAAGCTACTTTTGTTGTTGCAAGTCAAGTTCATTAACTTGGGGAGGGTCAGGGGGAAGAAAGGAGTCTTAAGTTACTGTGTACGTAACTAGGATGGGTTCTTATTTGACCTAAAGTCTGTCTTGATGCAGCAGCACAAGCCAGCGAGGAGACTGTCACATTTCGTCGTGAACGCAGCACATTTAGGCGTCAGGCAGTACGACGCCGGCACAATGCAGGGAGTAACCCTACCCCTCCTACATTGCTCATCGGATCACCCCTCAGGTAGGGTATCTAAATGTTCCACCATATTTAGCATGCATGCAGCAGACCACTTCTCCCCACACCCACCAGTGTTGCCAGAAAAGCACTTTTTACTTCCTTCCCCACCATAACCTCCTTGAGCTGTCACTGCATGTCACTGTGGGCTTGTTGAATTGTGCATGTATATGTGGCACTATTTTCAGAATGATCAGGATAGCCAGTCTCTAACATGTTATAGCTGATTTCAGATTGATAACAAAATGAACTAATGCTAACAAACTTAGACTCCATCCTTTTTATCAAAAACTTTAGAAACTTTTACTTTCAAGCAAGGAGAAAAACCTAGTAAAATACTATTCACCACTGCTCATTTTGATTTTCTTTCCTTTAAGGAAGTAAACATTAGGGACTAGTACTGAAATCACTTTTCGCATCTGTAGATAGTGAAAGATAAGCAAAGCAATAAAGTGGCAGGACATTATAAAGAGCTAAATCATACATGCAAAGATTCCAAATCTAAAATACAGGCAAACCATTGTATGAACATTCTGCAGCTTTTTACAGTAAAAGAGAAATAATGAAGTACTAGTGATGCCTTTGCAATAGAATGCACAGTATTGTTCAGTATTAAATCTAATTGTGTGGCACTTCGCATGCCTTGACAATGTTTAAAATGTCCTATATACATGTATCCTGGGAGTCCCCAGCCTTCACTGGCCCATTTGTTAACAATACTGAGCTTAGTGATATGGTACATACAGCAACCCTGTTTGGTCTGTCAGCTTGAACAGTAGAAGTAGCAACCACAAGTTCTTAAACTTGCTTTTTAAGTCTTTCAATCCTGTGGTTGCCTACGGTGTTAGAGAATCTGGCGAGTAGAACATTGCCTGTAGAGGAAGGAATGCTCCCCCATACATATCAAAGTAATTCTTCCTCCAGTTATATGACAAATACGCAGGAATAATTGTATATGTTGTATATTCTTAATGATCTTCCTTCATATGCTAAGCTGTCTTTAATAATAGGAGCAGTCTGCTTTTGCATTTCAGGAATACTTGTGTGACTTTTTTTTTTTTAACTGGAAAAAGCTATAGAAGCTGAGCAAATAAAAAGATATTTTACAATAGAGGATGGGGGAGGACTTTTGCCATCTTTGTGGCACCACTGAAATAATCAAGGACAAAATTTGTAAATTTTCCTCAGGCAGGAGAGTTGCAAGAATGGTACCTAAAATCTAACAACTGAAGGATTGACTTCAGCTACATCAAGGACTGAAATTAGTTAGATGTGCTTTTACCGGCTAGTGCAGTATGTAGTAGTAATCGCATCATTTCAGATAAATTTTTATTAAGCTTCTGGTCTTCCTGAACATAGCTTGTTCAACTTTAAGTTAGTGATTTACTTCATAGCAAGGGTTGCTAAAACTTTGCGTTGTGTTAGATCACTTTTGTTCTACTCTCTGTTGCATTCACTTGCTTCTCATTTTTTTTGTGTTTTTTCCTTTTTTTTTTTTTTTAAGAGGAGGGTAGTATAGTTTTGTGTATTGGTTCATCAGAGGCTGTGCATACTAATCAGAGCTCCTTAACTGTGCCTTAGCCAGAAAACAGTGAGTTTCTTTCTCTTAGACAGGTAGAAAGTAGGGCAAATAAAGGACTTGGTTTTAAACTGAGGCTGACAGCTGCCTCATTTTCAGACCCTAGGGCAGTCATTAAGGTTCCCATGGCTTAAGCTGGGCTTCAGTGAGAGATCATGAGAAAACTGAAGTTGGTGGAAGTAAGTTTTTAACCAGACAAAATGTTCAAGGGTAAAAAAGCGGAACAAGTATTCTAGCCTTGAATTTCCCCTGTACATCTTCCAGTTATCTAAATTTGTTCCTTTCTAAATAAAATAAACCCACCCAGAACTCTGTACTTTCTTTGACATAATGGCACACATTATAAAAAAAATATTTGTATTACAAACGTATGTTCAGAATTGAATACTTAGTGAGGTTACTTTGCTCAAAGCATCATTTGTGATGCTAAATGACTGTCCCTTGGAGTGGAGTTAAATTGCCTTAGTCCAACCAAACACCAGAGTGCTTTTGGATTTGTTTGACATACATTCCACAGTTGGTAGTTCAAATGGAATTTATCTGAAAAATTGTATTTATTACTGTTCTGATTGCTAGATGAACAGTCTGAAAAAACTTTCCTTTACATGGGTAGCTGAATTTTAGTGTAAAGTCTGTATGTTGCTGGAAGAAGAAACCCTTAAAGATTAAAAAAAAAAAAAAATCATGCGTAAGAAAGAAATATGAAGAAATACAGATATACCAAGGTAATTTCAAAATACTACTGCAACTGTACTGGCATTACTTGCATATGCTAGTGGTGAGCTGCCTCAGTCTAGTTCCTGATATTGCTAATCCATATGACTTGAGATGTTAAAACTTCTAACAGTATTAGATTTACTAATCTTTGGTTGCCCTGATGTTACTTCTTTCTTATTCTTGCCAGCAAAACTTTAATCTCCTAATCTTCTAACTCTGGCATAAAATTGGATGTCGTGGGGATGTTCCCTTAGAACCTGTTCAGTTCAACATGATTTTTTAATTTCTTATCCATTACTGCAGTTACTTTTCCTCTGTGGAGACTATGGCATTATATATGTTTGTGTTTGGCAATGGTAGACACTTGAGTAAAATCTGGTCGTGTAAATTCTGCTGGTTTGATACTAAATTAGACACTAGTACTTGGTAACTTAAAAACCCCACCACAGAACAACCAACCACCCCTGCTTTTGTCCTGCCTAAATGTCAACAGTGTTTTGGGCGCTTTAAACATATGTATGCATTGGCATCCTATGTAGTCAATGGTGTATGCATGTGTGTCTGATGTGAGAACATAAGTGACTGAAGCAGAATTTTATTTTTCTAATTATTAATTAGAAAATAAGTATCTCTTGCATATCCATGCAATCTATTAATGTCAATGTTTTGGGGTTTTTTGTGACAGATCTGGATAATGACTGAAAGAGCAACTTTGTATATATACCTTTTGATATATAGCTACTCTTTAAGGGAAAGTAGTATTGCTTAGCATTGTTTTGGTGTTGCTGATAACACTTAAGGGAGACCACAAAGGCTGGTACCTCTGTGAGCTTCCTTAGGGCTTTTGTTGCCATGTAGCTCACTAAAAGCCTTGTGTACAGCAGCAAAACACCAAATTTAAAGTTCAGATTAAAATGTTAGAATACGATAAACAGTGATTTGCAGTTTTTTACCTCATGAGCTGTGCGCATGTGTGCTTTATTTTGCATGAGCTTTTCGTAACACCTATTCTTACACCTCTATCCATATTTTGTTTTCCAGTGGTGCTCTAACAAAAGAACTGAAAAGCAGATGCTCTAGAAAATGTTGTTGAAAGCAAGTACATCAGATATAACCCTATAACTCTTACTAAGATCTTGCTTTTACAGTTGTCTCATGTGCCAACTGTAGCAACACACAGTAAACAGTGAAATGTTAAAAGAAACAGGTGATAAAGATTGTTTTTCAAAAGTGTTTAAGATATTTTTCACAGTCTTTAAAATACAAAGTCTGTCTAAAAATATAAAATAATTTCTTCATTTCATCACGCCCCACAGCTAATGACTGTGACGTGTAACTTCTTCAAATGCACAAAATGAAGGATAATAAAAACACTAATCTTGAAAAATAGATGTGATATGCAAGTATAAGTGTCATGTATTCTGACGCTTTGCCATGTCTAATATTAAACAAGCTATTACAAATATTTCACTTTGTTAAATAGCTTTATAAAATAATTTTGCAATGAGAAGGCTGTGAGGAGAACTAACATTTTCAAACATTGTCTACTCATGGCTATAAACTAACAAATTTCTCTGAAGCCCAAGTTGACTTTTAAAACCTGGTTTTTGGTGCAGGTATGTGTCTGGTATAGAAGAATTTCTTTGCGGTAGTAATACTGAGTAATAAAGTTTTTGCTGTACTGTCAAAATAACTTCAAAATAAGACTTTTGCCAATTAATAATTTGTTATAAGCATTCGTAACGTTCAAAAAAATTCTGAATCCAAATGCTTAACTGCAGTTATCAACAAGGTCTGTGGTAGCGTATGGCTACTAACGCAGCTTTAAAGATTTTTTTTCTACTTAGAGCGCAGATTAATAGCAAGAAAGGTGATGTTATTGTAACAAAAAAAAAGGCAAATGGCCAACTACACAGTTGACCAAGTCATATCTCAACAGGCAAAAAGGACCCTACCTATCGTGAGAAGACTGGCATGGTCACTACTGTATGTAGATGATAACTTGGGTTAGTCTAGTGATTTGCTTTTGCAATTTAAGACTTGGAAGCATATACTTGAGGGTGACTTGGGGAGATGTTAGAAAGCAGTACGACTTCGTCCCTGCTCACTGCAGGGGGGTTGGACTAGATGACGTCTAGGGGTCCCTTCCAACCCAAAACATTCTATGATTCTAAGAAGAAGGACAGGAACGGTATCTCTAGATTACGGGTGTAACTAGTGTCCCAATACTCTGTTACACGGAATGCGTGGGTTATCCCAACCCTCGTAAGTGGCTTCTTAATGCTATACTCTTTAAGTTTGCCTCTTTAAAACATCTTGTTTTGCTTCACTTCTAGCTGTTTTTCCTCTTCTTTCTGGTAACGTGTCCCCAATCCATGTTTTCTCGTAGCCTTCAAGATGGTCAGCAAGGCCAGCAGCCCTCCTCCCAGGTCAGAGTGCAGTCCCGCCCCCCTTCCCAGGCAGCTGTGCTCAGCGCTAGCGCCTCCTTGCTGGTGAGAAATGGGAGTGTCCACTTAGAAGCATCACCTGCCACGGCATCTGCTGTAGGCGGTAGCAGTTTGCACGATGAACTTGGTATGCAGGCCTTATGTAACCTTGGTGACATGGAAGTTCTAATATGGCAGATATATCGGTGGTAACGCGGTGAAAATCAGCTAACCTTAGCTTTGCTTCTGAATGTAGGTGCATTCCTTAGACAGCCCTATTGCTCATAAATTCCTTGCCTTTCATAGTTGCCTCTCCAGGCACTTTCTCTAACAAATGCACAACGAGAAACGCTCTAAGGATGCCTCGGTACAAATAGCAATGGTCTGAGAGCTTTCATGACTTAAGCAACGTAACGTGTAATGCATTAGTTTCCTTGCATTGTCACAGGTAGATGGGCAGAGATTGATACAAACTTTGAGGAACTTTGGATTCCTGAAAAAAATATTTGTTATGGTCCCTAGGAATTCTTGATCTTATGAGTCTTGCCTAGCTGCTGTTTAAAAAAGAAATCCTTATGTAAATGAGTGTGCTTTACTTTTGATGTATACCTTAATTTAGGAGCTTGAGTTTGGAAGAAAATCTGGACTCTTATATCAAATGGCATCATTTTATGGAGCTTTATAGTGCCCCTTAATTCTTCATGGTCCATTTTATGTAGTATTCTTAACTATTTATTAACTTCTGTGCAGCTAATAAAATTGCTGGGGAGAAGGATGTTAAGATGGTCAGAATAAGTGACTCATCTCCTGCGACACAGTAATGCAGGGGCAGATGTGGAAAAATTCCTGGCAGGGGTCTTTGCAGCTATCTATACATGGCACGAATTACTTACAACTTCAGCATTAATATGGAATTCTTCCTCGGATTATTAAAATGGGCATCTTTGGAACTGGCAATTATTAGTGACAGTATTTTGATCAGCTGTAATAACTTAAAAGTACAGGTTAGCTCAGAACACTTGACAAAACATTTGTTTCAGACCTTACTGTAACCCAGTACTAAAGATAAGTGAACAGTGGGGAAGACTTCAAGAGTTGCCATGCTGTGTTACCCCTTTAAATATGACTTCGACTAACAAGTTGCCATTCTTCTGCACTATCTAGCTGCAGTATAAGAAAGAAATTAATATAGGCAAAACTGAAAACAACCCTGATGTTCTTTGCGGTGTTGTGCAAAATTTAACAACAGTTGTGCTAACTATACACAATGTACTTATCTGATAATTTTCGTTTTTGTGTCTGTGGCTCTACTGGTTTCTAGATAGAAAAATTGAGACTTGCATCTCAGTGCTTTTATGTATCTCTGAACTATGAAAGCTTACCACATGAAACTACAGATTTATTTAATATGGACTCTTTTATTTCTTGTTTGAAAAAATATTTCAATATAACTCTGAAATTCTGGGATAGTGGTTATATCTATCCAAGGTTAATGTTGAGATTTATTCTTAAAGCCACTATTATTCTGTTTGAAGGATTTGGTTCGTCTTACCCAAATGCAATCAAGTTTTATAGAATTCAAGATTTAATATACAATCTAGTTAAGTCTGAGTTATTTAAGAACTTACATTATTATATTGTAGTAGAAATCAAAGTGGCTCACTTAAAAAATTCCATATTGCATTCAGTATTTCTAAAAAGGCATATTCATTGCACCTGGCATGTGTTGGAGTCTTCAGACATTTATATAGCTAAATTCTTCTGAAATCTTGTGTATACTGTACTTACAGTTATATGGGGCATCACATTGTCTTTGGGTGGCACAAAACTTCCAGGATCTGCTCAGTTAAAAATCTAATGTATAATAGGGATTTATTTCTGGTTTGAAGCTCTGAGCATCTGTTTAGAAACCTTCCATGCATGAAAGCAGCTATTATAGACAAGATCTGGTTTTATTATTTTTAGGAAAACCAAATTTTCTAGTTTGTGTAGCAGGCTTTGTGTGACAGGTACTATCTTTTGTTAGAGTAAAACAGTTGGCAAAATGGTGCAAGCTTTCACATGCATGATTCCTTTATCAGGCCTGACAAGAAGGGAGAATATCTTTCCTGATAATTGGTACATGGTTTGTTGGTTTTGGGGTTTTTGTTTGTGTGTGTGATTTCTGGTTTTTTTGTTGTTTGTTTGTGTGGTTGGGTTTTTTTTTTTTTATCCTCAGTCAGAAATGAAGTAACACCACTGCTCTATTTCCCTAAAGTCTAAGGCTGTTGGTTTGGCTCTGTTGTCCCAAGATACCTTACAGTGAAAGATGACCCTGTTACTTTACTTTAGATTGTGTATGGTTTGGAGGTTGGGGAGGATAATAGTTTATTTTTCATTAATTTTTATTCTGATGCTGATCAAGGCAATGCAGGTGATATGACTGATTCTTTGTCACTGTGGAAATTGCTGTGACTGCTCAAGGCAGAAAAAATACTGAAAATAAAGGCTGGGGAAAAGATATGGAAACAAAACTTGATTTATAGCAACTGGAAATAAGTGACAAATGTAGCAGATGGGGTTATGTATCTCTGTATAATGCATATAAGAATTTCTTTTTTTACTGAAATTCTATTAGTGTATTCCAGCTCTTCTGGAAGACAAACAGGGCATGTGTTAGTTTACATTAAAAGCCCCCCCATTTAAGATTCCTTTTTTTTGTGCACCAATGCAGTGTCTGCTGCTACATTCTTTCCATTAATGTGTGAGCTGCAGCCCTTAACAAGATAACACTTTTTTTTTTGTTTGTTTTTTTGGTTTTTTTGTTCGCTTTAAAGATTTGTATCTCTTAACTTGATTCTGGTGGCTTATATTAAGAGGGATGAACCTTACTGTATTATACCTTGCCTACATCCAGGCTGGTGACTCCACAGTCATCTCTAACTGGGCATTGTCCTGAGAGTAAGGCAGGAGATGCTTTGAGGCATTATCTCCATTCAAAGAATCAAGATTCAAAGTAGAAAGATTTTTTTATCAATTATGTTGTTGTTTAGTGAAGGGGAAGGAACTAGAAAAGATGGAAAAGGAGCTTAATGTGGAACAGTAAACATGAAGTAAATCATAAGAGGAATGCAGGACAGAACGGAAAGGTGGCAGATCGAATGCCATGACTATAGGCAAGATTAATACGATATGAATCCAAAAAACAGAAGAACACATACCATGACTTAAGTGAATGATAGTCTTCAGAGCACAGTGTGACAGTAGTGAAGCCTTTTATTCTCACTAATGTCTGATTCTTGAGACATGTAGGTGATGGGTGGGATTTTTCAGTCCTTGCAGCAAAGGCTGTAGGAGTTACAATTAGTGAGGTAGTTAGGAATCCAAGTACTGAGATACCAGAACAGATGCCCAGTTTCTGAAACTGCGGTGAAATACCAGCATCTTGCCCTCAGCTAGAGAATGATTTTTTTTTTTTTTTTTTTTTTCCTGAGGAATATTGCTTTCTCATTCAAGAGAACTGGTCATCTGGAGCTTTACAATACAGTTACACTGCTATGTTGGGCTACTGGTTGTACCACTTTTCTGCAAGTGTTAGTATTTTGGCTTTATTGAAGTATTTTAGTATTTGAAGGCGGTTGGATGATGGTCTTGAAGATCAAAACTTTTCTCTATGAATATATACATTGATCACTTATTTCATTAAAACCAATTTAGAATCAGTTCCTCAATAACTATTTATAATTAAGTACACTTAATTTATTTGGGATGGATAGGGAAGTATATTCAGAGGTACAAGTAGAAAACAAATTCTCACTTCCCATTGTTCCTATTGGAAAATGTTGTAGTCTGTGGAATTCTGCATAATAGGTAAGTTACTCTTTTGACAAATTTCCTATAGAAATAAAGAATTAACCGTTTGAAAGTGTTCCAACTGAAAACTTACAAGTCTTCATACTGCAGCTGAAGGTAAAATTTTGACCTTTGGAAACACTACAGAGTATTCAGATTCCGATGGCTTTCTTGGTTTTGCTGACTAGGATTTTTAAAATATTGTCATAAGTAGTAGTTGAATGTATCTTGATGATGCTGTAGGCTTCAACGTGTCAAAAAGTGTTAGCAGTTTTCAGAACTATTTTGAGAGATTTAAAACAAAGTAGTATTTATTAGATGGAAAACTGGGAAATGTGCTGAAAGTAACCTGGCTGAGGAGAGCATCAGAGTACCATTTAAGCTGGATCCTGAGCCACTTAAGTCTCCCAGGTTTCATCTGTGTAAACCATCGGCCTGTTGCTTTCATTGATTCCCCGTAACTGTGGGAACATCGGTTCGTCCAGTGTGAACTGTTACGTGGTTGTCTCTGGGCTTGGTGATGAGATATTTTTGTCTTGTGAAACAAGGAAACTTGTTTCAAGGGAAGTGCATTCATCTTTTCCTCTCTACCTGTCAGAACAAAGATGTATTTTTGGATTTGTGTGCATTGAATATCAATGACTTGGTTTTGTTGGTTTTGTAACCTCATCCAAACAGAATATTGCTGGGGTGACTTTAATTTGCTAAGACCTTGCAGCTTTCCCTTTGAGCACAGGGCTGGGAGTTACAAGCATTTCTGTTTAGTGGACAAACATGCTATTGGCTGTATTTCTTGATTTGAAAAATAAGCTTTTGAGTCTGCCATTTGTTCACAACTTGATAAAACTATAGTCCTTAGAGAAAGCAAAAACTTTCCTAAGCTTCTTTAGTCTGATGCTGTTTGAAATACTTCAGAGAACGTTGTGGGAGAGCTAGGAATGGGAGGGAGAGAGAATTACTAGGGTAACTAAAAATTATTTATCCATACATATTGAATCTTGTCAGCATTGGGCGCTCTCAAGAGAGTTTGAGAGTGCTGTGAGGAAGCTGCTTTTACCTCACACAGTTTAAAAAGTATTTAATTGCTGGGACTCTCGAGCTCAGCCATAGATAATCTCCAGGCACACCTTAGGGCTTGCGTCCTCAACTGCAATGAATAGTCCTGTTGTCTTTTCTAGTTTGGATGAGTTGAGGCAACTCTGTGTTATTGAGAAGCCTTGCTTTTCTTGAAAGAGTTAACTTTCAATAGGAACCCTATAAAAGTAGGGGGGGTGAATTGCAAGTATGGCAAAACCTGTGTCTGTTTTGTAGTTTGTGTGTAAACAATTGGAATTAATGGTTTGTCTGTTGGCTACCTCCCTGTTAACCAGGTTTGTCTTATCCCACCACAGCCATGCAGTACTTACAGCAGCGACACAAGCGCAGTAAATTGTGACAGATTCAAAGATGAGTTGGATGTGAGGGAACCGTAGATATTTTCTAAGTTAGTGTTTTATGCGTAATCTTTTTCATAGTTTGAGGTCCTTTTCAGACGTTTGACATGAGCGTAACAGTTCAGTAAACTTCTTTTGAAACAAATATATCTGATGTATGATCTCAGGCCAAGAGAATGGGAAGTTATATCTTGCAAGTAGTATATTCTAATTTCTGTGACTAGAATGTCATTAATTTAAAAATCAGGAAGTTTAATTTCCAGGCTCTCAATTCAGTAGTGCAAAAACGTGAGGAATTTAACCTAAACTTGTCTCTTTTAAGCACTGGTTGATCAGAAGATTTTTCGGTAATAAGTTATGCATAATTTTGTCCTGACTAGAACCTGAAGTGTTTTATATAATACCTTCATGTTTACTGTTGAAAATTTTTTTTCTACTGATGCAGTTGAGAAGTAGTCCTGTGTGACTGAGGTTACTTATCAGTTGCAGGGAAGATTCCTAATGTCTTACACTAGCTTAAATTTTAAACTTCAGTAACAACTATTTACTACACTGCATTAAAACCCAAAGGATGTTTAACGAAAGCGCTTCATTAAATTCTTAACTATTGAGGAAAAAACCCTAACAAGTGAACCTTACACTTGTATGTCCTTACAAATGCATATGGCAGATGAAATTAAATATTGAGAGAGCTGTTGCCTTACTGAGCTCTGACGCATGCTGTACGTGACTCCTGAACTATCTGTCTGACTGTCTTGTCAGAATGGTCTTAGCATGGCTGCGGTATGTGTCTAGCTGGTCTGAAGTGCCCCCTGAGAAAGCTTTATGAAAGTATTTTAAATACAACAGTATTTTTCCTCAGTTTCACTGGTTTTAATCATCCAGTTTGAGGTTTTTAACCTTCTCACTTTCAGACACTTCTCAATAGAACTTAATTGTCTGTGGGTCTGAAGAGAAGTTGGAGCAGGATCATAGTTTGTTTTTTGTTTGTTTGTTTGTTTTAAAAATGTATCAAAACCCCACTATATCAGAAGTAGGTTATGTTCTCAGAGAAAAGGGAAAGATTGGAAGCTCTCACCATGTTAGGTTTTCTCCTGGGACTGCTTGCTATCCTGTATCAACAGAATATAAGAGCTGCTAGACATGCACTTGAGGTGTACACAGTTTTTGCTTCAGATGCTCCAAGTGGGATTTTTTTTTTTGTTTTGTTTCTTTTTTGTTCTGTATAAGCAGATCTTAAAATACTGCATGCTTTGCATCACGGCTTAAGCAGGGTTTTGAGCTAGAAGAGATGGAGAGGCTGGCAGAACACTTCATATGAGATCACAATTTCAAAATCCGCTTCCTGCATTCAGAGCTGAAATATATTGAACCTGACCTTCAAGGGAAATTACAATGCTTATCTCTCTGATCAGACTATTGTGGGAGAAGGGCACTGTAAAAACATCTTATAATTTGAGTTATAATCTCTGGCTACTTTTTTGTTTGTTATATATTTAGGAATAGCTTGATATTGTCAATTCAGAATGTTTTTAACTATGGTTAATGGAGTTCCAGAAACTCCGAATGGTTTATCTGAGAAGTTAGTTTGCAGTCTTCTGTTCTTGCAGTGAAGCATTTGCTTCTGGCTTGTAGAACAAATCTCTGCCTGCCATTCCTTCTCCCCCCCCAGTTTTTTTAGAGGTATAATTTACAAAGCATTTCTAGTCACTTCTTTCACTCTTTGTGTTTCTTTCTAAATGGGCATGTGCCTCTCAAAAGAATTTTATTCAGGACACTTGGGGAATATCTGCCTTAGCTAAATGCCATGGTTCTTAAATGCTGACAGCAAATGATTTACTGATTGTTGTCTTGGGAGTGGGAGGGAAGAACTGAAGAAGCTGGTCATTGCAAGTTGTTCACCTGGTTATTCTCTAAGGGGGGGGGAAAGGTTTATGTTGTGCTTATGTTGTGTTAATGATGACATCTTGTAAATGCAAACTCTTAAAATTTAATTCAGTATTGCAGTTTACTGTATATATATCATGTAAAATGGTATGAAAGAGGACCGAGTAGCTGATGTCTGCGCTGCTGACACATTAATGTGTAATCACATTTTATATTTTGGCACTGATGTAAATTTAGATGTAAAATTGATCTCAGTAGTAAGTTAATAAATAGAAACTAGTGCCAATGGAATGAAACATTATGAAATTTTGACCTGCTTTTGACCTTTTCTTTAATAGGTAAGTTCAGTTCTACGCTCTACGAGACGGGGGGCTGCGACATGTCACTTGTGAACTTTGAGCCAGCTGCAAGAAGAGCATCCAACATCTGGTGTGTGTGAAGGCCAGTCAAGAGTCATGATTCTTGTCTTACTGCAACAAAATCTTTGATTTTAATTTTAAAAGGTTATTTAGTATGGACTAAAAAAAACCCCAATATAAAATATTATCCATATACTTTTGAAGTGATCTTTCCTAGAAGATGACACTATCTAAAAATGTCCTCCAGTTAAGTAAATGTCAGAAAAATGAAGACTACCTTAAGCAATAAATGTCCAAACTGAGAGCTTTGATTGGCTTACGTTTCTTAAAGGATTTAACCCAGGTTTTGGGAAAGTAAGTGGCTGTTGACCATAATGACTATTAACTTATTTACAAATGAACTTCCAATTGTGAAGCGAATGTAAACTGATACATTTGTTCTCAAGTTCATAGATGGCATGGAACAATACATGGAAGTGTTAAAATGCCTGAGGTTAAAATTTGACTTACAGTTGAAATAACCAGCTACATGCTGGAAAGTTGGTCTGCTGTTGGAAAGATGTCCTTTCTTTCTCTGAAGGGGCTGGAGGCAGAAGAAAGAAAAACAACCCAAAACCTCCTGTGCCCCACCGCCCCCTCAATCCGCTTCACTACACAGAACTGCTCTGAAACTATTGCATCATGCTGAACGCTACAAATTTCCACTACCTGTAGGTGGAATAACTATTGGAATTATGGAGTAATGAATGTAAAAGCTCCCATCTTCAAATCTTTCTTGTGAAAGTGTGCAAATGCCTTTTGTAGAGTTGAACTTTAACAAAAAGTTCTGTATTCCTTGCACAAAGCTGCCAATGCCTGCCTCTACTGCTTGCATGTTCCAGATGCAATGGCTTTGCTGATGGCTGCTGTTATAAAGTTATATGTGCTCATGGAAGGAACAAACTGGCCACATCCAAATAATCACATCTCAACTTTAGAGAATACTTGAGTTTCAGTGAAGTAAAATTGATAACAAAGAATGTTTTTATCTTAAGGCAAGGAACGGAAGGGAAGTTGCATAAATTTGATACAAGTCTTACAGCCATGTGATTTACATGGAAAACAAACATCCAAAAGCTATCCAAAATTGGGGAAAAAAGCAATGGTTGGATATGGACTCTCGTACAGTAAGAGAAATTTCTCCTCATCTCTAATGAATGGAAATTGCAAAGTAATTTTGCTCTTCTTACCAGAGGTTTAAGTTTATTTAAAGTTAGGTTTTTCAAAAGCAATTTAAGATTAAGTAACTCAGTATACTCATGTTAATTATGTACTATTTTTGGCAGTTGTGGGACCTTGATGAAAACAGTATAGTGTTCACATTCAGAGCTTTTATTAATTCATAGTGGGCTCTGCACCCCTTTAGAGATGTGATGCGTGTTTACACATCAGTAGATAACAGATTATAAAGCATCTTTTGTTTTTTTTCAGGTGGAATAACTACTATCATGATAATGCTTGTTAGACAATTTAGGGACTAGGTGAAAATTATACCAAGGGTAAGGGTAAAGAGTCTCCTGATTTACTATAGCTACAGAATTTACCACAATACACAAGACTAAGTGGATACTTGTACTTAAAATATGTGATCAAAAGAAGAACTTAAAGATTTTTAGCTAAAATTTGCAAGGAGTCGAAATTCATTTGGGACACTAGAAAATTAGAATGGCCTATTGAAATAAAATGTAGTTTTATAATCTGAAGTCTTTCCCCTGTTCTTATAGTGACACGGACTCTCACGTATCGAGTTCTACCTCAGTTCGCTTTTATCCACATGATCTAGTAAGTTTTTCTTATTTATTTTTAAAGCATGCAAAAAATCAGAAGACTTTCCAATTTTATAGCACTGATTAATCATCCTATATGGTAGTTCTTTGTTCTTAAGAAGGATTTTTGCCTGGGTTTAATGAAGATAAAGCATGTATTTATTGTTGCAGTATCTTCATTTATACATACAAATTAATGTTTCTGCATAGCACTCGAAAATTTAAATGTGGTTTCTTCTGTCTAAAGCATAGTGATTTTTCTAAATCACGTGGAAATCGGATGTTCTGAGATACCTTGTAAAGGTTTCTAGAGATGACTGGATAATTTGGACAGAGTTTTCCTTCTGTGCATTACTAAGCTTAGCAGGTAGCAGAAAGAATGAACTTTGTGTTCTGACAAAGAGAAACTTCAGTAATTTCCCTGAAAGGAATTTAAAAATCTGTCAGAATCTGCTGTACAAAACTTTAATTCATACACATGGGGTGACTGGGAAAAAGGGCAGAGGCTTATGCTGTTTTGTACTGCAAATAGCTTTAGATTTCCTAGTTTTGTGTTCTTGAACCTTTTATGTTGTTGTTGAGTCCGGGCATACCTGTACTCTTAATTCTGAAGTCTGATATTGCTGTATCATGAAAACAGTGCAAATGGTCACGATTCTTAAGCTAGGAAACCAAAGTAAAGTATATTGAAGTACCTAATGACCTAATCAAGAGGGGACCATGAAATATGATTCAGCATTTGGCAGAGGGAGAAGGAAACCTCCATTTGCCTGACAATGCTTTTGATCAAGAACGTGCTCTTCAAACCTGCTGTCTGCTAGAGGAACGTTCTTTGCTTTCCACCATCTCCCTGGAAAATGTAGCCTTCAGAAAAGAGGCTATGTTACCTGTTATGTGTTGTTGATTTGCCAGTGTGGTCCCATTGAAGGGAATGATTCTGTTTAAGGCAAACTTGTATTTATAAAAGCTTAGCCCATGTGCCTAAGTGGAAGTTTCCACTGAAATTTATTATTATTGTGACAAATGTTATGTTATAGTGATTCTACTTTTTAAGAAACCAAGTTTTTTTTAAAAGTTGTCAAAAAACCCGACCTGTTTTCTGACACAGCTTATCTTAGATAGCATGTATTGTACTTTTGAAATGCCTTTGGAAAGGGAGTGTTCCTGCTTGTTGTTTTTATTAGTGTTTTTCTAGGAAGAAAAAGCTGGCTGAGCATAGTTATGGTACACTGATGCTTTAAGGATTCCTGAAAAAATTTTCAAAACTGAGAAATGGAATGTTAAACTTTGAGATAATTGTAAAAAAAATCCCCAAGCAAACAGACTATAACTTTGACACCTAAAGTGAACTGAGTATTTAGTTTTTACTCTTTGCTTTAGAAGATTATGAATGTTTTTCATTAAGTGACATTTTAATGATGATATTGTTTAAGAATAAAGGGCAGTGCATTAAAACGTTTCTTGGCCTGTTAATAAAATCTATAAAGTGGGTTAGACAACACATACTGTAGTAACTTTACTACTTAACCGTCTGAGTACTGTCCTTAAATATCCTTTATGGTGTTTGTATTACTGTGATTTCAAGAGAACTCTAGAGCGACAAACTACAAAATAAGTGAGAAATATAGTCAGTCATAAATAGTACTTGACTAGTTAGGGCAGAGCTCTTTTTTAGTTTGTCTCTGAGTATATTCTAAATGTAGTGAGTTTGAATTTGACCACCGATGCATGCATATGCTGCTTTGTCATGCAAAACCAACCATTTGGCATGGGTGTGCATGCAGGTTAGCTGACTATAAGAAATGTGTTGTACTTTATTTAAATTCAGTATTGGATTATTCTTGTAGTATACATTATTCCTGTTCACATATCAGTTTACTTGTCTTCAAATTTGAAGTTTTCAGGGTAAATGGGAAGATGTGTTCATACTTCATTTGAAGTAAGGCATATGCTAAAATGCCACACAGTTGTATTCTATGCAAACTATTATTGCTGTTGATGCTATTAATTTGCCATGATAAGGACAGGAAAAGTAAGTAGAAGCCTCAGAACTGACAGCGTTTAACATGTAACTTCTTAAAAGTGAAACTAAATAATTCTAGCAATTTTTTCCAAAGCAGTTTTCAGTAGGATACAGTGATATGATAAAAATGAGCTTTTGTTAATACTGACTTTCTTTTAGCTTTCTCTTCCTCAGATCAGGTTGAACAGGCTGCTAACCATGGATACAGATCTGCTGGAGCAGCAAGATATTGACCTGAGCCCTGACCTTCAGGACCACATGCAACCTCAAGAGGAAGCAGCTCAAAAAGTCAAGCAGTACTATCGCTTTTGGATCCTGCCGAAGCTTTGGATTAGCATCCATTTTGATAGATTAACTCTTCTGGCTTTATTTGATAGGTGAGATCCTCGTATGTTACTAGACCTCAGAACGTAAAGATTTAAAATTGGCAACTAAACTGTTAGTAATACAGGTAAAGCTATCCTTAGAGAATTGCACTTATTTACTGAAAGATTTACCTCTCTGAAAGATGACAGAATACTAAAAAATGCAATTTTTCTAAAATAATGAAGGCTACTGTCCCTTTTTCTCCAACAATGCTAAGAAGGAAATAAAACCCCCTCACTTTGTGAGTGGGGAATAACATGTTTGAATGGTCAAAAAGACAGGTTTTTTTGTGAATCTTTAAAGCCAGAAAATAACCTTCACCAAAAAAAGATTTAAAAGGGTCTAGAACTTGGCATACATCTACATTATTTCAGCAACTAGAGAGAATTTATCTTCTGTTTTAAAGCATTTTTCCAAAGGGTCATCTAATACTGTAACCTGTTGTGCCTGCTGCATTTAGCTAGTGGAATAAAACAAAGGTGACCCTGCAGTTACCATCTTTGGGAATATATAGAGTATTTAAATTTTCATAATGAACTTCCTTGAGATAAACAATATAGTAGTGAATCTGTCCAGGTAGAAATACTATTAATTCTGTTCCTAAGCCCTACCAGTGTAATACAGAATTATCTTTATTCCACTTGGCATATCTTAGCCAAGTGGGAGTGGCTTTAGTTTCTTCATTACAAAATCATGAATGACAGATTATATGCAGATAAGCTATCACGCATATATTTTTCACAGGCTTGTAATCATCCCATATGGGCCTTGAATATAGATTTGTGTTACAGACCGTGCTTCTGGTTGAGTATTTGAATTATTTCCGAAGTTATCTGCTGAAGTTATCTTCTGCTGTTTAAAGGTCAATTCTGTAAGATACTAATTGCTTTCAGCTATCATTGAAATCCTGGTAGCTCCTAGCTTTGCTAAAAGACAGTGTGCCTAGTATAGTCTATGCAAGTTCAAATCTGTCCTTAAAAACTTTGCTACCAGCAGCATAACTCTTGTTAACTTCTGACCCTAACTGTTCCCTTGCAGCTTTTTCTAGACATAGTTAGCTTTTAATTCTCTCTCCTTTTTTTTTTTTTTTTTTTTTTTCCTCTTCTCTCCCTCTAATACAGGAATCGCGAGATCCTTGAAAACGTGTTAGCTGTCATCCTAGCTATTCTAGTTGCATTTCTGGGCTCTGTACTTCTAATAGAGGGCTTTTTCAAGGATATTTGGGTCTTCCAGTTCTGCCTGGTAATAGCCAGTTGTCAGTACTCGCTGTTGAAGGTATTTTTAATTTCTATCTTCACTTTCTATAAACAATAGAAATAACTTCGGTTGGGTGTTGCAGGTCAGTCAGAGCTTTAAGGAAAAAACTGCGTATTTATCATTTAAAAAGAAATTAGTAAACCTCAGCTTCATGGGAAGTTTGATAGAAGGTCATACAAGGTCACTTCACTAGAATGGTTCTGCGTATGTTTGTTAAACAACTCACTATTTGTTGTTCTCATGCACTTTTTGTTTTCCCAAAGAGGAGGACATTCTTATTGGTTGAAAACAGACTACAAACTAAACTTGAAGTTTTATTGTTTTGTTTGGGGTTTTTTTAGGGGATACACCTCAATGCATTCACATTAAGCAATTATATCTAAGCACGTTGTTAATCAAAATCTTAGTTTTTATTAGACAATTGTTAATTATAGTTTTGTAATTTAATTTTATTTTCTTATGATTAGATTTTTAGGAAATTAGATTTAAAATGAAAGTGCATAATGTATCTTGTGTTTAAAACAAGGTACAAATTCTAATAATTAGCTTATTTTTTTGATTTGGCTATAGACATATACACTTTGAATAGATTTTATTTATGGTTTCATACATTGTTCTATTTAAAGGCTGTAGAGTCGCTAGACAATTGTAAAATTAATTGTAGATATTACTAAAAGAACCTTAAGAAAGTGGGGTGTGGGGGTGTGTGTAAATGCACTTCTCTGTAGATTGGGTAACTTTCCTCTTTCCATTTTGGTTTCAGAGTGTTCAGCCAGATTCTTCTTCCCCTCGACATGTAAGTCATGGGCATGTGCTACTGTAGTAACCCTGCGGATGTAGAACTTCCACAGAGAATTGATCTTTTTGATTTGTTCTTTGTCAGCATTTCTCTCATGCGCCTTCTCATAAGGCACAAGAGGCTTATGTTGTCTTAGTATGTGAGAAGGGAACTGATACTATTCGTTTTCCCCCCCCCATGCACTTTGTATTGAGCAAATCATGTTTTAAGCCTAGCTTTTGCAATAGAGCCATATCATGATAGGTGTTTTGATATATCTTTGCTATTCAAGCAATTATACTGAGAAGTATTCTTAATGTTGTAACTTGCTATGCTGGTATGAACTGGCGCAGCTTTGATGTTCTATTCTGGTCTTGTACATCATTCAGTTGTCCTAGTGTGCACACAGCCTTATTTTTTCACTCTGTTAAGCTGGCTATGCAATGCTCTAGTGAGCATTAACATTTGAGCATGGAAATGTTAATGTGCTAGTGTTGCACAATGTGTTTTTATATTCTATTGCTAGATTGCCAAGACAAAATGTTTTGTTATGTCCTAAATGAGATATGAAAAAATTATTCCTCTGCAGCAAGTCATTAGTATTATTTTAGGTAATAAGTTGTATGTTTTAATGAACACACAGATACAGTTTTTTTTTTTTGTCCCCAGTAGGAGCAGTGTCTAAGCAATAAACTTCAGTTGCTTTTTTTCCAAATTAATATATCCTCTCTTGCTGATGAAGCCTAGTCAGAGCTTCTCTGGCATTTAGTATTGCAAGAAACATACTTTAAAACTTAGATTAAGTTACACTAAGCTATGTTTACCCTTATTCTCCACTAACTGTTGTGTCCTCATTGTATCAAAGTCATAAAAGAAAAGACATCACTGCAAGGCAATGCGTTAAGGATTTTATGAACAAAACTTAAGCGTGCGTTGAGGTGACAGCACATTAATTGAAGAAAGATTAATTTTGATTCTGAAATTATTTGTAATGGAAGAGTAACAATTAGGTTTTTTTGCTAATAATGAAACAATTTTTTTTTTTTCTTTTAAACAGGGTCATAACCGTATCATAGCCTATAGTAGGCCTGTATATTTCTGTTTATGTTGTGGTCTTATTTGGCTGTTGGATTATGGCAGCAGAAACATATCTACAACAAGATTCAGGTTGTACGGAATGGCTTTCACCAACCCATTGCTGCTTCTGTCAGCCAGGGACTTAGTTATAGGTGAGTGGTTTTTTCATGGATTTGAATTGTTTGCTTCACCACAGAAGTAGTCTTTTTTTCCATTCTGTATCTTGTTATGACACTGTTACATCATCACCTTCTAAATGCAGTTCATTTACTTTCCTTTAGGAAGAGTAGTTTTAGCTACAAATTCCCCCCTTCTATAGCTTTGCTGTAACAAACTGCAGCGATGTCAACTAAGATGGTGTATGGGGAAAAAAAAGTATTTTTAGTTTTTTAATTACCTAGTAGCTTAGTCCTCATCCCTGAACCTTCTGTTCTTGCTTCTTAACTTGGACCTGGATATGCTATCATGTCCTTGGACCTAGCTGCTCAGCAGTTAAAAGAAATGTTTTGATTTGGACTCTTTCCTACTCTTTGGAGGGGCTTGTGGCAAATAAGTAGGAGTTCTCTTAAATTGGGTTATTTGTGTTTAGCAACCAGGTAGAACAGTATGGACACAATTTTTTAGAACATTATAGACAGATTAAATCTTCTTATTTAATGTGCTGCTTCTGAGAACACGCCTATCAGCAATACCAAAAATATAATTTTGGGCTGTATGAGGTATTTCCATTGTATTCTGAGCAGCACAGTGCATTCACAATACTGCTGGCATTTAACACTCCCCCCGCTCTCCCCCCAAGCCTGCAAACCCCAACCCAAAAAACAAACAAACAAAACCCAAACCCACAAACTTTTCTCCTGTTTACTTGCAAGATTTATTGAAAATAGTAACAGCTACGTCATCTCAGGCAGAGCCCATAGAAAGGAGAGAGAGAATGTAAACATATGAAGACCATCTTATCATGGGAACTTTGTGCATATTCTTTAATGCAGCAAAGTTATTTGGGTGATCCTCTCTGGGTCACCTCTTTGGAGGGGAAATAAAATCTGTAAGAATTCATCTAAATTGAACACCCTTGCTCTTCACTTATACCAAAATATCTATGCGTGAAAGACTATAGTGGTTAAATGTTATGACTGACTGCCTGCAGTTCTTGGACAGTCTTGTGTCCAAGAAAAATTAAAACTTGGTCTTGGTTTTGATTTTTTTTTTTTTAAATTTATTTTTGACTTTTAATTGATCAGTAAGAACTACCGATTCAGGCATTTGGGGAATTATTTTTTTATTACTTGATTTTTAGGAACATCCTGAATTTCATACCTCATGCTGCTTCCCCTTTCGACTTTCTGCTAGTAAATATGTTATTTAAATTTAAATGTCCAGAGGGAAAAGGTCTAAGCCACTTACTTATGAATGGAGTATTGTCCAGGCATTTCCAAAGGTGCTTTTCTACAGATTCTATGGATCTATTCATGCACTGGTATACTTCATTCTCTGTCTATGATGGAAAAGAATTTAAGATAGCAGGTACTTTTGACTTATTCAGGATATAAAACTTGCTTCATTTCCCCTTGTTTATGCTCTGTCAATTTCAGAACTCTTTTCTTCCCTTTCCTATCACCTTGAGTCATTGCTATAATGTATATCCATATCCCCATAAGGTAATACAGAAATGTATATGTAGGTGGTGTGTTGTATTGTGAAAGTGACCTACTTTTTAAAAGTACTCAGGAGTCTTTTCCAGTTCTAAAAGATGTGCTGGTGTCTTCACCAGGCTGTGTCCGTTTTGGGATTAGCTTTTAAAACTTCTTAGTTCAAGAATACTGAATGCATTTTAATCCTTATGTTTTACTGTTCTTTTCTGGTATCTTGCAGCAGCTTACGTGGTTTATATTTCTTAGCAGTTCTACCAATAAAAATCATATTGCCAGAACAGCTCTCACTTCTTAAAAAAAAAAAAAAAAAAAAAAAATCTACACACACATGCCCCCCCCACGTACACCCTTGCCTTTGGAGCAACTCTTAATGTTGCTGAAGCACTGTTTCAGAAAGCTTTGTGTGTATCACAAACCAAGCTAGCTGCTAGCAAACATACTTTTGTTAGCACAAAGTAAAAATCTCAGCTGCCTTTTTTCCCATTCCCAGGCATAGCTATTAGAACAACACAGGTGCAGGGCAAGGCAAACTTGTGTTTAGATAACATAATTGGTGTGTCCTTGCCAACAGACAAGTGAGGACTGGTATAATTTTATTTATTTATTTTGTGTCCCACATATTGGACTTCGATCAATTGGTCTAGAACTGCTCCACATTTGTAACAATTATTTTCTATTTTCACCAAGGTGGCCCACATTAGACAGCAATTCTGTTATGGACTTTAAAAGCCATCAGAAATGTTTTTTACTACTCTTTATAAATTGTATATTCCCAGATGTATTTTGTAATTCTGTTTTCAGTGGACTCAAGATAGTTCAACTTACAGGCCTTCATGAAACAACTTTTTAAGCTGTCAGTGGGAGAACAGTTTGTTGTTTGCCTCCTGTGTAGGATTCCTTGAGTAATGATTTGAGATAAAGGTTTGACTTGAGAATTTTGAAAAATTATCTTCTTCGGGTCCTGAGTTAACTGGTCCTTAGTCTTATATTTCCTAACTTGTATCATTAAAAAGATGCGGAACTCAGTGTTTTTCCCAAGCCCTGAACTTGCATGTTTTTAAAAAACATTTCTTTTTTTAACTTTACCAAGGAGTAGGAAAAAAAAAAAATAATGAGATTCTCAGTACCTATCTCACTGTAGATATTTCTAATAGTATCCTTCAGTATCCAACCATTCTGTGGATATGAAGTTAGAAACTTAAAATTGAGACTGTGATTCTTTACAGGTTACTCTTACAATTGGTTTCTTCTTTTGGTCACTGAAACTACAAGTCATTAAGGTTATAAAAAATGTTCCCTAAGCTGTCAGGTTTTGTCTGCTAGGGTTATTTTCATGGTTTGATCATTCTAACTCTCAGAACTTAGAACTCATGTGCTGCTGCTTGTGAATTGTATCTGAACTACTTAACAGTTATGTAAAAGATTGTTATATCTGCATCACAGTTGCCAGTTTTCATTTTAAAAAAAAAAAGTCGTTTAGGACGAGAACTTCTCAGAAGAGATGTGGGAAAATGAGTAGAATTGTCAGATGTTATTAGTGGCAGAAAACGCAGAGGTGAAATGCTTGGCCTCTCTTACGTCAGTGTGGCTGGTGTTAGCTTGCTCCGGACAATCAGTTAGGCTTGGATAAGCCTCATTTACGATGAGTGAAAAGTTACAAATCTTCTAATTTGTAAACAGTCTTGGCTGATCTTTGATGAATAAAAATGGAAAGCCTGAATTTTCCTGTGTTCATTTCTACAGCGATTAAAATGGAAATACAAGAAGTCTTCTGACTATTGGTCTATGTAACCTCTATATTTAGTCAGTTCTGAGTCACTGAAGTAGAGATTTACATAATGGAGATTTTCCTTAGAAATAGTAGTAGAAATACTTCAGTGAGGTTGAGTTAAATGGTGTGTGTATGATACCTTAGAACTTAAACTGAACAGTACATTACCATGCTGTATTTTTCATATTCACCACTTTTCAACTACTTTTTTTTTCCCTCCGTAGTGTTTACACTATGTTTCCCTATAGTATTCTTCATTGGTCTCCTGCCTCAGGTGAATACATTTGTGATGTATCTCTGTGAACAGCTAGATATTCATGTCTTCGGTGGTAATGGTGAGTGTTGTTTTTTATGTTAGTGACAAAAGCATCAAATTAGGAGCGGCCATCAGATGATTAGGCTAGTTAAAAAATCTGGTGATTACGCTATTTGTATTCCTACCCTCTAAACATAGAATACTAACTGTATTTTTAAAAAGGCTAAAGGTCTTCTAACTGATCATTGAGAAATAGAATTACTGTCCTAGTAAACCTGTCAAAAAGTATACTTGCTTCTTTGACTGGTTTATGTTGTAGTTGTTAAGCATTCCCATGGTAATGCTGCTGAATAAATGAGGAAGTAAATAAAGCCACATAAATTGCTCTTACAAGTAGTGACTGCAGGTGGGATTTTTTTTTTTTTTTAATGTCAGAGGGGTGTTGCAACTAGGGGGCTTGATAACTTTCTTAAACAATCTGAAGTATTTTGTATTGTAACCTAATTACATAAGACTTTAATTTTTTTCTTTCTTTTCTATGATATTCAGCTACCACAAGCCTGCTTGCAGCACTTTACAGTTTTATCTGTAGTATTGTGGCAGTAGCATTGTTGTATGGACTGTGCTATGGTGCCCTGAAGGTGAGCAAAATTTTAGACATGGCATACATTAATGTTCTGGGGGGGTTGTCTCCTTGTATTTTAGATACTGAAATATGCAGAAAGTGAATTAGAAATACTAGCTGACTTGGTAGGGTTTTTTACTTGCTCAGCTGTGATGTCATAAAGGAAATGCAATGCAGGAACAAAGCAGATTTTTTGCTTTTAAAAGGTTTTGTGCCTGCACTAACAGGCTATTTTTTTGGCCGAAAACACATGATATTTACCATCAGTTCCATTCTATAAGTGGCTCTTGAGGGGGGAAAAAAAAAAAGTCACGTAAGTGGCTTATTTCTAGCACAGTCTTCGTGTATTGGTTTGTTAACTTCTCAAAATGGCTCATGTGAGTATTTTTTCAGTGCTGCAAACAAGAAATAGTCTTTTCAAATGAATCTTTACTTGAAACCAGCAAATAGCTTGTAGTGTCAAAGTGAAGACGTGTGACTATCTAAAAGGTAGTGTTAGCTGGGAAGGTGTGTGTGTGGGGTGAAACCAACAGCTTTTCCTTGCTTGAAATGCCATTCTGTTGAAAACAATGTGGTGTTGGTTCTGTCTGTTGGTTTCAGGTGTGTGTCAATAATCAAATGCTCTCAGTTCACAAGTAATTGTAGCACGTGTGCCTTCCAACTCAGAGTTGACTGGCTTTTTTTCCACTCTGTCACAGAGAGTAAAAAGTTGCTAGAGGAAATACTCCCTGTGGAGTACCCTATGGTGCTATCACCCACAGAACATCATTAGCTTCCTGTGAATTTGTCCATTTGTCTCATTAGCCTTTTGTAAACACATCTGTTCAAGATAAACAAGCTTTAGCAAAGAATCACTGTCTCATCTTTGCAGATCCAGTACAGATCATGAAAACAAAAATGAAACCACTGGTTTAATCTGAATTCAGCACATTAGAAAAAAAAATCTGAATAAAAACATATGTAACTTTCCAGATTAAGAAGTGACTAAATGCAACTCTTAAGAACCAGTGGTCTCAAGGAATGCAGGAAATTATTCACAAGGATTATGATAACTGATGACTGTTTAATGGTTAAGACGTGTAAGCTTAAGGGATATACAGTATATTAGAGTTTCTGATCTATAGTTGGACATAGGTAAATATTAAACAGTATTTTTGTACTAAAAGTCCTGTTTTATTTTTGTGGCATTGTAGTTAATTTTTCTGTTTTCTTACTATGATACACACAATTCTTGTATCAGATGAATGTTTTATACTTTGTCTCCTTTTTATTAACATTTCATTTCTGTCTCCAGGATTCTTGGGATGGGCAGCATATTCCAGTTCTCTTCTCCATATTTTGTGGTTTGTTAGTGGCAATATCGTATCATCTCAGCAGACAAAGTAGTGACCCTTCTGTACTTTTGTAAGTTACTCAGTTTGTGTCCCTTTCCCAAGGAAGAAGCAAGTTGCAAGGCAACATTGTAAATAATGTTAGATATTAGTACTTTTTGAACTGGTAGTCCACCAGCATTATCAAAAATAATATACTGGTTCAGTAGTTAGAAATTCTCAAATTTTGCATGTAGTTCCTTCTCTAATGACAACCTTTCTTTGTGACTTCTGGCAAATCACTTACATGCCAAAATCTGATTTAACTGCCTGCTGATGTTCTCCAAAATGCCAGTCAGGTGCCATCTTTCTGCTGGTGCATTTGTGCTGAACAACCTGTACCCATTCTGTATTTAAAGAGGTGCTCAAAGCACTAGTTTAAGCTGAAGCCCACATGTGGATTTTTTGAACTGTTTCTCTCACTTAATTTGTTACTGTGTTCTTATCTTGAATGTATGCTCAAAGCATTTGTTCAAATCATTTACTCTCAGATGCAGAACAATAAGGATCTGTTTTGTTGATGAGCATTCCTGTCTAGCATGGGGAAACAAGTATTCATGTTGCTATTCTGAGTTGGAGTATTGATCTGATGCTGAGAGTATTTCTGATTCGGTTAATAATTATGTGTGTAAAACAAAACAGTTCCAGTAGCAGAAGTGCCTCCCACAAAATAGCCAATAGAGGCTCAGTCACATACCTGGGTTAGGCAGAGCTTGAACTTGGATTTAAATTTAGCCTTTATGTTGGATGAATTTGATAAGCAGTAGTCTGGGGTGTAGATAGTGAGGGGCCTCTACTGTGGACAGGGAGATTAATGATTCGTGAGTGTTCACACAGAAGGAAAATTCTTATCTTTGGGTTGACAACTAAACCTTGTCCTGCTCAGGTGACTTTACTCAGTTGGTATGAGGTCCTTGTCCCTAGATACCTGTTCTTTTGTACTCTCCAAGCACTATAGCCTGGATGCTTATGTTTGACCTGCAGGTTCACCTATTTAGCCACATGTGGCACAGTTAAGCATTGTTGTACATTGCCTTTGAAGATCTAGGGCTCATTCTGTAGTGAGCTTCCTATCCATAAAATGAAATAATACTTATTTCTGTATCACATAGGGTATTGTAAGAAAAATCACATTGTGGGGTTGTGAGGCACTTGGGTATGGCTAGCAGTGCTGCGCATGGTCTTCTGAAAGCTTAGGTGTACGTTTCTTGGGCTTTAGTACCAGCAAGGTCTGCTAAGAATTTAGCAGTTTGGTCAGCATGGCTAATTCATTAATTAATCAGGGTAGTATAGATTTTGTTGTTGTTGCTCTTGAAGTTTGAATTAAATCAAGGAATTCTTGGTTTTCTAATTGGTGTTGACAAATAGACCACTTCTAAAATTTGCACCAAGTTACAGTTCTGTTCAGTTATTTATGAACTGAAGTTTTGTGTCATGAGTGCTAACAACTCCACTTAAAATTCAGTTTTTGTTCAGTTACTCCTGTTGGTAGTGGAGAAATTGCTGTTTGAACAACATCTGGCCACTCATCCCTAATGGTGGTCACTGTGTATAAAATTGAGATCTCATTTTTGTAAATTTGTTCAGCCATGTAAAAGGACTAATATGCCAGGATTATTTTTTTCTTGTAATAGAACTTCTGTCTCTTTCATTATTCTTCTAAAACCACATAGAACAATACGTGCATTTCAATGTGGGTTTTTTTTGTCTGTCTTTCAGCTCTTTAGTGCAATCAAAATTTTTTCCTAATTCTGAAGACAAAAACCCTGAGGATCCTCTGTCTGAAGTAAAAGATCCTTTACCTGAAAAGCTTAGAAATTCTGTGGTAAGTAGGTTGGGTTTTTTTCCTTTTAATTCAGTATAAGCATTTACTTTATGTTGGTTTTTATAGCATAAGTCCAGAACTTACTTAGTTCACGATACTTGTTAATTACCATGTTGTTGATTAGAATGGATATCAGAGCGCTTCTTTTGTGTCTGCAGATGAACAACGCTAAGAGTATAATGCAATATAGATTGCAATTTAAGTTATTTAAAAGGAGGCATGTGAGAGAAGTGGAATTCCCCAGTGTGAATTCAGTGAAGTATCACTGAGGATTTTCTTTTAGCTCATATTGATAATAATAAATGATACTTGCTTTTGTACAAAAGTTAGTGGGAAGGAGTTAATGGTGGCAACACTAATATTAACTCAGTATTTCTAGTGATTGTGAGCAAGAGCTTTGTGTGTGCTGTTCCAGAAGCAGAAAGTAAAAATGGTGGAAAGTGGTGTGGGGTTTTTTGTGGCTGGCTTTTTTTTTTTTTAAGAGCAGATGTAACCTGTTCCATTTAATTTAGCACATACTTTGATTTTTTTTTTTAAGTACAAATTCACTCTAAATATTTATGGGAGTAGTAATATTACAACACTATTCTTTTTCACACAGTGAAGCAGTAAGTAAAAGACTTAGTAAGCTTAGTATGTTTAACTTGCACAGAAGAAGGTTGAATATTCATTTAACCTTGTGTAGGGCTTGGCTGTGGGGGAGTAGCAGTATAGATGGGTTTCTCCTGGTACACCAGGCACAAGTGTGATGAGGTGCAGCATGTGGAAGCTGCAAGTAAATAACTGGAGCAGAGAAACTGCAATTCTCTTATCGCTTAGCAGGAGAGAATGACCATAGGACCTGCAAGCTCCTCTTTAGCTCTCAAACTGTGTTAGTCACCAGGGGGGCAGGGAAGCTGAGGTT
>NW_009260338.1:185754-213464 GCF_000687185.1 Egretta garzetta
ACTTAAAAAAAAATAAGTTGTATCCCAAGAAGTTAAGACCTGGAAGTAACAATTGCTGTGTGTGATTGTTTGGCTGATTTTGGAGTAGTTAATCCTTTAATGATTTTCTGGGCTGAAAATATTTATACTCCATTTACAGAGTGGGAACAGGTCTAAACTTGGAGACTAACGAGTTGTAGTGGCCCTAAGTATGTATTGCCCCCTTGTGACTGAGTCTGGCATTACTCGTTTTGGTTTTGTTTCTTTTTGCCTGTTATCCACAGCTTGTCTTCATTTCTTAGGGGTAACAGAAAATTCAAACTCATCCCTCAGGGTCATTCCAAAGCTATCCTTTACCCTTCTGCAAAGGAGAGGGGAAAGGGTTAAAGAGCCTAGTTGTTCCACCTGGTCGTTAGCTCTATCTAGGCAGCTGCTTCCAGAGCTCTTAATTGCCTTGTAGTCTAAGCAAGTCTTAGATCATAAATGGAGAATTTGGTTAGCCCTTCCAGCTCTTTCATCAGTGCTGTAGGGGGGTCCTTATACCCCCTCAAGTCCCGAATGAGAGAGAGAGAATATATTTGGTATATTAATTTCTCCTCCCCACTTTGAGTATGCATCTTTCCACTTAACTCATTTGAACTAATGTTCTTAGCCATGAGATTTGTCTTCTGAAATTTCTGATAACTTCAGTGGAAGTAATGAACACTGGCATAATTTGAAAATCTTTAATCTGTCTCAGTGTTACTGCTGATGGGCATTAAGAATCTGAAGGGGACAACCAAAGCCGGTATTTTCTAAAATTATTTTGTTTTGACTCCCCAGAGTGAACGATTGCAGTCTGACCTGATTGTGTGTATAGTCATTGGTGTACTCTATTTTGCAATTCACGTCAGTACAGTATTTACAGTTTTACAGGTAAGGTCTTCCATCATGTCTACCATTTGTCTTCAATATGCAAATACTATAATGTGATATAACACTTATTCTGGTAGAGCACCAGGTGTCCCAACTAGTTTTAGATAGTCTTTAAATATATAGTGTGACAAGTACATGACTGAAGATCTTCAAGTTCCAGTTTTATGTGCTCAGAAACTCTTCTTCCCCTGCCCCTTCATAGCTGCTTCTTACGTTCTGGATTTTTATTTTATTCTCTGACACTAAATGCCCTCTTTTTCTTCATTTGTCTCAGTTAAATAGTATCAGGATCATTCTGGAGTAAGGAAAAATGAAACTCAAAAAAAAAAAATGTTTAAAAGGTTTGACTCTTAAAGATTGAGGGTCTGAACCTTGACTCAGCAATTGCATGCTAGTGTGTCTGATTGTAGACTATAGTATAGGAGGGTACTCCTATACTGGAGTGATTATTTAGAAGACTCAAAGAGCCTTTGAGTTTCAAGTTTTTTACTTGTCAGCCTAGCTAATATTACTGCTTTGGATACTTTTAATGGGTGTATATCGCTGCCAGTTGATGATTGATGATGTGGGGCTAGATCCTGTGCTTGAATTTGTTTAAGTAAAAGCATTTGCCTAAAGAGTTGCAATTACTGAATTTCATATTTTAATATTCCTGTAATTGAACCATTGGTTAGCATATGAACAGCCTTATGTCAGGCAAGTGAAAGTTTCTTGCTTGTATTTTAGAAGGCTTTTACCCTCCTGCTGCTGCCTACAGTTAAAGTAAAAAACTAATTTTGAAAAGCATATGCATTTAGGTAGCTTCAGGTTTTCAGGTGAAGTGTCCTACTTAAGCAGGCATACTAGTTTTTTCTAAGGAAAATATCTCCTCTGTTGTATGGCTGGACTTCAGCACTCCTCTTGAATGTTGCTTTCTTCCATTATTGAGAAACTTGGTTGTATGCTCTTCACCAGTTGTATAGTACAACAGGCTTAGGCTTCACAGAATTTCCAAAACAAGACCTTATAACAAGGTAATGCAATCCAAATTTTGCTATGACATATCTAGAAATTTAGAGAGAATTTCAATGTATAGAAAGTGTTACTATGAAATCCAGTCTTCATACCATGTTAATATAGTAGTGTTTTGTGACTTCTGTGGAAGAGTTTGGTCTCGGTCTAAGGCTGCTTATTTGCTTTCTTCTCGAGAGAATATAAGATTACTGATTCATTTTCCCTTATGCTTATACCTCCTTTTATCTGGCAGATGAAAATGTAAATTGGGTTGAGCCTTTAGAAGATAATAGCTTTATAATTTATAAAATGAAATGCAGATGGGTCAGAAGCAATGGACTATGAAGGAAGACTGGTGTACTGGTTTTACTTTAAAATACTTTACAACTTAGTGAAATTTTATTAGAAATAGGTGGTTTATTTTCTCATAGGCATTTCTTGTTTCATCTTAAAGTTGAGAGTACAACTTCTCATGAAGAAATACATTCCCTACTTACTATTACAGGAGCACCTGCCTAGATGCTGGGAAAGGTATTAGTTGTGATTGTTTATAAAACTCAAACCTTAATTTCTTCAATTCTTCTTTTTAGCCAATTTTAAGTTATGTTCTCTATGCATTGGTGGGTACGGTAGGCTTTGTGACCCATTATGTTCTGCCTCAACTCCGAAAGCAGCTTCCTTGGCATTGCTTTTCTCACCCGCTGCTGAAAACCAAGGAATACTATCAGTTTGAAGTCCGAAGTAAGTATCATTCATCACACTTCTTTGAACTTGCTATAGTTGCTGACCAACTTGTGTTACCCATCGATACATTTAATCTCTTTTCTTTATTATTCTCACCACTGGAGTATTTAATGACATCTAATCTAGAAATGGCTTGGTTTCTCAGTTCCTCGTGCTTTGATTCCATGACGTTTTATGTATCCCTTAAATGATGATGATAAAATATTACACGTGCTAGCATTAGCTCAGAACATTTCCATTAAAACATGGTCTTCAAAATCTTAAGTTGCAAAGTTTGGCTAATGACTGCCTTAATTTTTCATAAAGGTAGAGTGTGTTTCACTAGGTTTTTCTTCAAGATAGTAAGTTTTCAAATGTTTTAGAGGATTCGGTATGGTGAATGTTGTCTGAGGCTTCATCTTTGCATGGATTTGTTTCTTAATGTTATTGTTGACATGTTTAACAACAGAAAGTAGTGCAAGTGGCCTACTAATGGAAAAACATACTAAGGGACCAGTTTTGCTAGTTGATCTGCATAGACATGCACTTACATGTCATGTTAAAAGTCTATGTTTCCATGAAATCTTCCTCTGGAGGCTGCAGAAAAAACGAAATTAGTTATACTGATGGTCAGTTTTCCCATATGGATAAATGCAGTGGTAGATTGTGGGGTCTCCACTGTGGAACGTTTTTATTGTTAACAGCAGACTTAAGAAATTTCTATCAAAAATGGCTTGGAAACAACTGAAACAATTTTGTATTTTCTCTTCAGTTAGTTTTCAAAGTAAGACTGTAATGAAAAGAAAGTGAGCGTTCTGCTGCTTTCAGGAGCAGAGAGTTACTGGAATTAATTCACTAACTTGCTACTTTTGTAGCAGCTGTGCAGTGTGGTTTTTTTACTGATGGCTAAATTGTGGGCTTTTTTCAGTGACTGGCTGTAAAGATGGATAAATACGAATAGTAATTGTAATATGATGCCAAACTCTATTTGGAGGAAGAATTGAAAAGTGCAATTGTATGCCTTAGATTTTTAACCTACAAAACTAGAGAAGCTGCAGTTGGTGCCTTTTTGCTGATACTTGACTTCAGTATTTCCATATGTAGTAGTGTTTTCATGAAAGATGAAAGTCATATCCAGTAAAGTTACGTAACTTAGAGAATTCACGCCGTGTCAATGACTAGTTGTCCTTTTGGCTTCTGTTGTACACAGGAAACTTCAGTTTTTGCTGGGGCTCATCTAGGCATGTGCAGTCATTCATAGTGATGAAGAGGGGTGGGCCGTCTTCTAGCCTCTTCCAAGTATATCTTTAACCCTTTGTGTATGCAGCAATGTTTAACATAACTTTTGACATAGGCTCTTCCAGCCTATATTTGTACTGCATTGTAAAATAAATTTTCTTATTATCTTCATTTGCATTAATTTGAAACATAGCAATCCTGTTACTTATTTTGCAATTATTGTAGAAGTTTAAAAAAAGTTAAGTCTCAGACATTTGTATTGACAGGTTACACGTGCTCTTCTATACTGTAGAGTCGTAAACCAGAAATCTTTCGGTTCAAATACGGTTGGAAAACATCCTTTTTGTATGAGATAAAACATGTAATGTCAAACAGCTTTATTGGTATCAGTGTTGAAATTACTGAAGAGGTGGCAAACCAGTTTGTTTCCTGCCATGTGCAGTATGCAAGTAGCTTGCAAATTGTAATGCATTTTATATAGATGTGTAACAGTGCAAAAACTCTACTGGTTCTACCGACAGTAGCTTAGAAGGAGCTTCTCTTTCTCTATTTGGTTAGATAAAAACTATGAAAGTCCAGTATGAGAATACAGTTAGTGTTTGGCTTGTCAAATTACTTGGATGAAGAAACTTTATTCTGTTAGCTGAGTTTGATTTGACAGTGCAATCTGATTCCTTCTTTTTATATATCTTGATAGATGCTGCACATGTTATGTGGTTTGAGAAACTTCACATTTGGCTCCTTTTTGTAGAGAAGAATGTTATCTATCCACTGATAGTCCTCAATGAGCTTAGTAGCAGTGCTAAGAATATTGCTAGTCCAAAGAAACTGGATACTGAGTAAGTAGAAAAGCCTTATCAAGTAATCTGGGTGCGTCTACTGTGGTGGGAAATTAAATAGTGATTTCTGGCCTTAATGGGAAGACAGTTAATGCTATTGCCTTAAAACTAAGGCAAGGAATAAATAAAGATGGTCTTTATTTGAAAGCTCTTAACAGAACCAAGTGACCTTGCTGACTTAAACTGAATGGAGTATTACAATGTTAAACTGGGAACCCACACGAAGATAAATCATTTAATTCATAGCATGTACTATAAAGACTGCAGGTTTCAGAATTATCTAGTAGTGTGATACCAAAATTTCCTTGTTGATCTTCAGAGTCTGTAATATGATTACCTGGACTGCAAGCTCAAGATAGTGAGAATACATCCTGGTATTTTGTCAGGTGTATACTTAAGACCTGTGTACTGTTCCCGAATTGGTGTGCCAGCTTGCAGCCCCTCTATAGCTTTCTGCTGTCATCAAGAAATTCCCCAGGCCTTCCAGCCCCTAAGTATAATCTGTATCCAGATGGAATTGCACACTGTCTCTTATATTGAGCCTTAGTTATAATCCCTTGAGCAGTGTATCTGACTGTCTCAGCAAATGAGAGTTCAAGAATAGGCCCTGCATTTTTTGCCTCCAAGAACAGTGACCAGGTGACTTTTTTGGATTTGAAGTTCTACTGATTTAGAACAGAAGTGTTGTAGAGAAAATAAATCTTGAAACAAAATGGAATGGGGGGGTGTTGGATTTTTTGGGGGTGTGTGTTTGGTTTTGGTTTTGTTTTTTTAAATTTAATAATCCCTGGTTCTAGTAAGTTCTTGCTTTGGGTTCATTACTATTGTCACTACAAGACCTTTGAGAAGAATATTGCCATTACATTACCTTAATGTTATTTTTATAACCGTTGATCTGTCAGTTACTGTGTCTCTGAAAAAGAATATCACTAAGTTTATCATTAAGTTGCGATTCCCCCAATATAAGATAGAGCAGTTTAGTCATGCAGGAAATAATGATAATCCAGTGTTCATTAACATCTTCTTGCTGATTAATCTAGAACACTTCTCCATCTCGATATTCATAACCTAAATTAAAGGATATTTAACCTCTGGGGTTTTTGTTGGGGGTTTTTGTTGGTTCTTTTTTAGTGAGACTCTTACAAACAATGTTGATTGGCTGGAGATTGCTGATAGGAAGACTTGGATAGTAACCTTTAAAAAAAATGTAAAGGTGTTTTTAAAGAAAAAAAAAAAAAAACAAAACCAAAAACCCAACAAACCAAACTACCCCTTCCCCCAAAATACCCTCCAAAAGCAAACCCAAATCTAAACCCTGAGTTTGAAGAGATTGGCATTGCATGACGGCAACAATTTAGGTGATCTTTAAACCCCTTTTGGACAGCAGATATGTAACTGTTTTGTGTGAATTTCTTATACAGGTTGGGTGCTTTAATGATCACGATAGCTGGCTTGAAGTTACTGCGTTCATCATTCAGTAGCCCAACGTGCCAGTATGTCACTGTTATTTTCACAGTGCTCTTCTTTACTTTTGATTACAAAAGTTTTACTGAGACCATGCTGCTAGATCTCTTCTTCATGTCCATACTCTTCAGCAAGGTAACTTGAACTCTCAATTTCTAGGTGTTTCAGGTCATCCAAAAGGGAAAACAGATAGTCCTAACCAATAGGTAATCTTCCAGATCGTGAGTCCTATCAGTATTGTAATCAATATGCTATAAGACAGCTAAGACTTCTCCTTCTGAAAGCACTTATGTTTGCTTGAGAAAGCATATGTAACTTTCCAAACATCTCCTGAGTTTCTGTTAGTAGAACAATGAAGTGCATATTATGCTGCTTGCTTCATTATTACATACTTTTTGTAAGTCTCAGGGCTTCTGGTAGACCAGTAAGTACTCTAGGGTGGCCAATAAGTTCCTTAGCATATTTGTGTACTGCAAAGCTTGTTGAGTCTCAGCCACATCACTAAATTTTTCTTCTCTCTTTTTTTCTTTTTTTTTTTTTTTTTTTTCTTCCCTCCCCACCCTGTAGCTTTGGGAACTCTTTTATAAATTGAGATTTGTATATACCTACATTGCTCCCTGGCAGATCACATGGGGATCTGCCTTCCATGCTTTTGCCCAGCCATTTGCTGTGCCACGTATCCTTTGAAAATACAGACTTTTTCCTGAAGCTGTGTGTTTATAACTTCTGAATGTTGTGTTATAACGGATTGTGTATTATGGGCTAAATCTACTGAATGAACAGATTTATCTAGTGAGTATTTATGAAAAACTGTGCGCACTTTCTGCCTTGCTACAATGCTACAAATTATACAGTAGCAGCATAAAAATTCTGAAGAGATCTTGTTTTGCTCTTAAATGGTGTCGCTGTCGATTTCAGATACTATCACAGAAGCTTGAAAAAAAGTAGTTGTTGCTTGGCTTTCCTTAATTCTGTTATCCTACAGATTCTGCAATGTTGTTTGTCCAAGCAGCTGTGTCAGCTTTCTTCTCTACTCCACTGAATCCTTTTCTGGGAAGTGCAATATTCATCACTTCGTATGCCAGGCCTGTCAAATTCTGGGAAAGAGACTACAAGTAGGTGAAATAAGACCTTTAAAGTTTGTGTCCTTTGTTTTTAATAATGTAACTATGGCTAAATGTGTTGGTTCGGTGTTTTTCTTGTTTTTTTCCCCCCTCCAAGTGCTGCTATTTTTTCCCCGAGAGAAAACTAGTTTATACCACAGAGTTTTTGGTGAACTTGTTTCTGAAATACTGTATCAGCTGTTTCTTATACTAGCAACATTTGCTTTAGCTTCTTAAGTAATTTCTGCTTAGAGGTTTGCCATCCTGGTAATTTTTTTAAAACATAAAAATTGTAAGTGAACTTATGTATATAAATGTTTTGGGGGGCAGTTCATAACTGTATCTGACCTGTGTTCATTATTGCTCATTTCACAGCTAAAAGTGGCTAACTTCAATATAACATTCTTTAAAGTAAACCTTTTTTGATCAAGGTGGGATCAGTAGTAAAAGATTCTTCATGTCAGATTGCACCTCCCTGCGTTTTATTTCTGAAGTCCGCTATTACTGATGAAGTATCAGAGCGGTGAAACGTTAGGTAAACAGCATAGGGCAAGATGACTGGATAGGTATTTATGGAGAATTAATTTTTCATTTCACTGCTTTATTGGCTTTTTTCCCCTTCTAACACTAGAACAGTTTAAATACAGTGTTTCAAATCTTACGTTAAATAAAGAGCTAAGGTTGTAACTTCAGCCAATGAAATAATAACTTTCTGAAAATTGCCTTTTCTGTAAAGTCTACTGTAATGTTAGCTGTATTAACTTAATTGTTTTCAAGTTTATTTGTCACATCTAAAGTTTTTTTATATCTGAGAAAATATACACTTATATCTAAAGCTAAATAGTATTCTGTGGCTACCTACTGTGGACAAACTTCGTTAGGTATTGGATCATAAGGCTATTATAGGCAGAAAATACTTCTACATATGAGAAGAGCAGAAAATTTGCATAAAAATTATTTTTAAATAATTTTTTGAAACTATTTCAATTGAAATGTTTTTTAACAATTTTTATTCTGCTAGTACTTTCTTCCCTTAGATTTTCTTACAATAATAAATTTTGTTAAGTATGCTTTGTTATTATTTTCAGCACAAAGCGTGTGGATCATTCAAATACAAGACTGGCTTCGCAGCTTGATCGAAATCCAGGTAGCTTTCTTAGTCTGATTTTTTGATGGGGGTTGGGGTTTTTTCTTATTTTTTGAGGGTTTGGTTTTGATTTTTTTTTTTGGATGGTGGTGTTTTTTCCAACTGTAAATGGCTTTTATAGGATTCATGATTGGTTTGCCCTCTGATCTTCTCTAGCCTTGCCCAACCTTTCTGTTGTTCTGTCTACAGTTACTTTCTTTGTCATCATCTCTCTCTTTATTCTTTACTCTGCTGTAAGTTTCTGGTTTCCCCACACCTTTATGTGCATCTGCTTTACTTCTTTATTTCTAATCATAGTAAGTATTAAGCAGTTTTGCTTTGTATTCTTCTTAATTAAGAAAAGCCAAACATTGTTTGAGGGTGTCTCAATGTCATGGTGATGAGACCAGTACAACAGTCATTACTGAGATACTTCTGTGCTCATTTGCTTTTGCACTTTATGATGTGGAATAGGTTGATGGGAGATGCATGAGTGGAACTGAAGCAAGAATTTGGAAAATGGAGGCGTGACTAAGAAGGGAAAAAAATTGGTCAAAAATGCTAAATGACACTTTGCATTAATTTGGAGTAGTTGTCCCTTAAAAATGGGGTGCAGGGTGTGGAGAACAACCTTGAAACAACGTTGCTGTTAAAGTGTAGTATTCAATATGAAGTGATAATTGACAATCAAGCTTGATGTTTTTCTGCAGATTCAGATAATAACCCGAATCCAATCTTCCTGCAGGTTCAGATGATAACAACCTGAATTCAATCTTCTATGAACATTTAACCCGTTCCCTTCAGCACAGCCTATGTGGAGACTTGTTGTTGGGTCGGTGGGGAAACTATAGTACTGGGGACTGCTTCATCCTAGCCTCTGACTACCTCAATGCACTAGTACACCTTATAGAGATAGGAAATGGCTTGGTCACCTTCCAACTGAGGGGGCTTGAATTCAGAGGTGAGTGTGTTTACACTTCCTTAACTGTCTGTACTAAAAAGTGGACTTCTGCTTTGGAAATGTAATTATTTTCAGTTCCATCCTATAAATAAATTGCTTTGAAAATGAGCTGCAGGGCCTCTTTGTGCCCCTGTCACTTGTGAGGAAAACTAGCTTGCTCTAGCAGAGTTGATGCAAAGTCTCTCTTTCCATTTTAGTGCAACATGGCTACCATAATTGATTCTGAGAGACACCTAACTAAAATGTGATCTTAGATTGATAAATTAAGCTATCCAAATTTTTCATGTTCACTGGCAGATAGTTCACTTGATGTTACAGAAACATAATTGGGGATTGGTTGGACTTTAAACGCAAAGCAACATTAAAGCAATCGTATAAAGTGTTCAGCTCTTTCTTCTTTTGTCTATTTTCTCCTAAGGAACTTACTGCCAGCAACGAGAAGTAGAGGCCATCACTGAAGGTGTAGAGGAAGATGAAGGCTTTTGTTGCTGTGAACCAGGCCACCTTCCTCACATGCTTTCCTTTAATGCTGCCTTTGGGCAGCGTTGGCTGGCTTGGGAAGTGCTTGTAACAAAGTATGTTCTGGAGGGTTATAGCATCACTGACAACAGTGCAGCTTCCATGCTTCAAGTCTTTGATCTCCGGAAAATTCTCACCACTTACTATGTGAAGGTATGATTCAGATAATTCCAACCCTTGCGGGGAGGTATGCTGGGAGCTGCTTAATGTCTAGAAAGTTTAATGTCTTTCATATGAGGATCTTAGAATGGGATACAAATTACAGATGTCTGAACACCTTCATCAAAGGAGGACAGAGTTTGCTGTACTGATGGTTACTTGATACTCTGGTGCATGAGCTCAGGACAATGACCCTATAGTCTAGAACAGAGAGAGGACGCTTTCTAGCTGAAGCTGGAGTAGAAACTTTAAAGCTGTTACCCAAATGTAATAGCTGTGTTGTAAATGAAAAGTTAAATGAATAGCGTGTTCCTCTTGGAGAAAGCCAAGCTGCTTTGGTGTTCAAAAGCTGTCCAAATCTGTCTTTAGTTTTGTTTTGGACTTTAAAAAACAAACAAACAAAACCCCCAACAAACCAACCAACCAAAAAAAACTAAAAACCACACACAAAAAAAACAAAACCGCAAAACCAAACCCGACAGTTGTAAAAGGACTGTAGGCCTCCAATCCCTTCAGATAATCAGTTTACTAATCGAGATCTTTCACAAACCGTCCTCTTTGAGAGCTGAAAAATTTCAAGTTGAAATATTTTAAAGATACTTCTACACAAGCAAGTTATTGGGTTTTGGTTCCCCTCCCAAACACAAGGGTGTTAAACTGTCTTATCTTTTATTTAGCATTTGAATTCTTTAGAATCTAAGCCTCCATGTTAACTAGATAAAAATTCCTAGGTATTTGTTTACAAACAAATAAAATTACAGTGAGAGTCATGTCCTGTCCTTTTTTCCTTTCTTTATTCCTTCAGTGCGTGCTTCAGAAAGCTTGACAGTCTTAGAAAAATATGCCTGCATGCAAGCTTGTACTGTTTTTTCTGTGCAAGTTTGTTTCATCTGTGAGCTAAATGAATGCTATTGTATATCAGGTTTGTTCATTACCAGGAAAATAATGCAAATGAGTTGGAACAATGGAGATTGACTCTTTTTTCCATTGCAATACTGACTCGTATTTTTAACTACTACTGTTACAGGGAATCATCTATTATGTCACAACATCTCCCAAGCTAGAGGAATGGTTAGCTAATGAGACAATGCAGGAAGGACTGCGGTTGTGCACAGACCGCAATTATGTTGATGTAGACCCAACATTTAACCCCAATATTGATGAGGATTATGACCACCGTCTAGCAGGGATCTCAAGAGAGAGTTTCTGTATGATATATTTGAACTGGATAGAATATTGCTGCTCTCGAAGAGAAAAGGTAAGTGTGAACATGTGAGGAAAGCCATTTGCTATTCTAGGATGGTCTCCTTTTTTTTTCCCCCTGTTGGTTTGACTTGCAGACTGGTTTAATACTGATTTTTAAAATAAAGATTTATAATTGAAATATTAATTTATAGCTTACTCATTTTGATCTTCTGCTCTTGAGATGTGAGTTTAAATAAATTCTCTAAGTAGTCTGTGACTTAACCTGTTCATTAATGAATTTTCATTCACCAACTCAAATGAATCAGTTGAATCTTAGTCAGGTGTTTATCTACATACAAAAGGGTATGTTTATAGAATTAATGTTTTGTGCTTAGATGTCAGTGTTTACAAATCAACCCTAACGTAAACAAAAAACCCCAACACAAAACCCAAAAAACCCCAAATGCCTGTTGTCAGCTTATAAGACTAGCTGCTTCTGTCTTTGTGGTCATACTATACTGTTCCTCTGGACCACTGGAATTGTTGGCTTGTGAAAACGATCATCCCATACTCAAATCTTTCCCCCTCTCCAAATCCTTCCACCTTTTAAATAGAAACATTAGTATGTTTGTAGAGAAATGCCTTGACTTCTTACTGTTTACAAAAAACCTGTTTGTGGTCTAGTCAAAGTAGTGTTGTCTTTGAGAATAAGTGGAAATTGGTGGATGTTAAAGGAACAGTAATATAGTTGGAATTTATGTGTTTAATGAAGGATCCAAGACTTAAGAGTTCAGCTTTACTTTGGAGGTAAAAGATTAATTAGAAGCCCATTTTAATACGTGTAAGATTTAAAGCGTTCTGCAGTCAAATAACAAACAACAGCCGAAGCAAATTGTTTCCTTCCAAGTCATGATCTTGTGAAATATTTTGTGTAGGTATTGAAAATCAGGTTTAATCACTTAAATGAATGATACTATTATCTAGGGCATTATATACCCTTTACAGCTACTACTGGCTTTGGGCTGAAGATGAGTTTCTCCCAAATAAAGCTGTAGTCCAGGGAAGTTTTCAGTAAACTCAGAATTATATACTCCTAACCAGTAAGTGAGAATCCACTTTGTTCACTAAAAGTATTTTGTCTTAACCTCATAATTTTGCTAATCAACAGTTTTCATACAAGATACACAGTATCCATGAGGAATGTTGCGTGCATCTGTTCAGCTTACAATTTGCCTTATTTCAAATATAGTATATGTGTGTCAGCCTTTACAAGTACTCCACATACTTGGAAAACTTTTAAAATTTTTTTTAAAAAGAATTCCTATTCAAAGTCTGAGCAAGAGTAACCGGTGTGGTAGGTATGTAGGCACGCTTGAATTTGTGTGCCTTTGTACGTGTTTGGGTCTCTCTCCTCCTTCTGGCAGAACACTTCCGTGTGACAGTTTTACTCCATTCCCCTGACTATTCCTTTTTTCTTTTGTTACTACAAGCCACTGGATTCAAGTAAAGACTCACCCCTGGTGACATTGTGTTATGGACTGTGTGTTCTAGGGCGGAGAGCATTGGGAACAGCTTCACATCATATGTCTAGGTAATAAAATATTGTTGCTCTAAGCTTCCCTTCCTCAAATCCCTCCGGGCTCCTAGATTAGGTATTAGATGAGTATCTCTTCGTACAAGGAACAGATATTTAATGTCATCTTTCCTTAAACTGGACAGATATGCTATGTAATCTGTCTTCGTTATAACAGCCAGTAAAACGTAACCTAAGAACAGCAAAAGAGGGAGAACTTGAATTTGAGCTTTTTGTTTTATCAGACTAATGCAAGGTGAGAGTTCTGATGTGGGTAAGCACCAGTGATAACTGATGGAAAAAACCCAGAACTGGTTGAGTTCTAAAAGTGAGCTCTGTTTTCTGCTCAAAGTTTGTGCCTTGTACAGAAATAAAGGGAAGATTAGGACAACTGCTTAAAATGAAGAACACACATGTCTTGATGTAAGCTAGGTCAGACTCTTGTGATAAGTTTCCCAGTTTATCTGGCTCTGTGGCAAGCAGATGTGTTTGGTATGGAACTCCTTCAGGCCAACTCTGCCATCACATGGCAACCTCTTTCTTACAGGCTGACAGCCTCAACTTTAGAAAGCCAGTGTAAAATATAGTTGTATGTTTCAGAAAATCACAAGGTGATGGTTTAAAAAGAAAATAAAAAGAGGCATAATCTGATGTGGAAGCTATTGGTGAGCTGGCTGCTGACTGTAAAACCTGTTTTACTTCACTTTCACAGAAATTATTGAGTAATTCTTCTAAGTACCAGCCAATTGCCCCCTGAAGGGCTTGCAGATATGCAGTTGCAGGAGTCATCAGAGCATATTTGATTTTTCACTCTAAGTTAGCTTAGTAAAAGGAAATGATGCCTTTAAGCGTGAGCAAGTTGTCCAAGTTTTTTGTTCCCATACTGAAGCATGCACAACTGAAGCTACATACCCTCCTTAACTGGTGCGTTGTGGTGTTATATTCCCTGAAAAATTTTCTCTTTAAAAATCTTTGTCAGGAATACCTCACATTGTTCCTGTTTACTTTAGTTGTGTAAATAGTCCATTGCATGTATGGTTTATTCATTACCTGTTCAGTACACAGACATTTAGTGTCCAAGCTTTGCTACACAGCCTTACTCATATGTTCTCTTCTCCCTGTCTTACCCTGTAAGTTATCTTTACAGAGCAGAATTGTGTGCCTTTCTGTACAGCTTAGTGTTTTCTGCTCTTGTCAGTGATGATAATTGTGGATATGTTTATATTTCTGTTTAATATTTGGGCTCTCTTCTTAATTTTTTTTTTCCCCCAACAGTAATCTGGAATCCTTCTTGTATGGCCTCCATGCCCTATTTAAGGGTGACTTCCGTATATCTTCAATTAGAGATGAATGGATCTTTGCTGATATGGAATTGTTGAGGAAAGTAGTGGTTCCTGGAATACGGATGTCACTTAAGCTGCATCAGGTGAAAGATTACACAGGAAGATGTGTCCAGTTCTCTTTAATTCTGTGCATTTGTTCTTTCAAAAATAAGTGGCTAGGAGAGAGGAAAAAAAGAGGAAGATAATAAAAGGGCACGTGATAGAGATGGTCAACTGAAAATGAGGGACTATCATGTCTCGTCCTTTATTTTTATTATAGCTCATCTAGAAGGTGATTATAGAGGAAAAGGGAATGCAGTTTTGCACTCAGAGCTTGAAAATTACATCAAATGTAGATCAGAGAACACATCAAGCTGTGTTTCATATCCATCTAGATAATTCCCTTATGAACAGCCTCTCTGATCAATTTTCCCTCTCTCTTCCCCTCCCCGCATATATGTAATTGGCTTAAAAGGTTATAATGCCATTCAAAGTTGCACAGCCATCTCCAGCCATCCAATGGCAGTTGTTTTTTTTACTCTTATTTTTTCTTTGAAATGTTGTAGTAACAGACACTTTGGCATTACTCATTGATCCTGTCAGGAAGGTTTCAGGTGATAATGAGAATGTTGCTTTTCAATAAGCTGAAATTGGTGTCCGTCTTTATAGTGAAGTGAGGGTGAAGATGAGCAATCTCAAATTCTGTCCAGTGCGTCTATTAACTAAGCTCAGCAAGTGCGAGAAAGAATGTACCGAGTGATAAGCACTCAGGGGGTGGTGGTGGGGAAGCATTGGTACTGTAGAAGAACAGATTGCTTGAAAATCATAGTAAGTAGGCAAATCTTAGTTGCACTTTTTTAATAATAAATAAAGCTGCATTATTCTGCCTTCATTGCAGAGTCTAGAAGCCCCCAAAGCTTGCAATGATTGAATCAACTCCTTCATGTAACACAAACTCCCTGAATTTATCAGAATGTGTATAAGTGTTAAGAGTACACGTAGCGAAGTAGAATAATTACAAAATCATTGTTGAAACCAGCAGAAGTACCACTTCAACAATTCTGAAGTACTCTCAGTATATTTGGGTTACTGTGCAGAATGGGCTTGAATTAAATCACAGAATGAAAAGTGAGAAAAATACAAGTATCTGTAACAATAGAAGTTGTTTCTTCTGAACATTATTGTATTAATCTATAACAGGTGATTTTATTCACTTGCAGAACAATAGCATATTGAGGCTTCAATCACTGCTGGTAATTTAGTGTGTTTTACCGTTGGACTCTTGTGACTAATCAAAGACGCTAAAACTAAAATGCTTCTGCAGGCAATATGAATAAATAAATATAAATCTAGTGTAAAATTCAGCTAGACACTTAACTTGAATCAGCAACAGACAGATCCTTCCAATCGTTTTGGTTTTAAGTTAAAAAAGGGAGCAAACACAAGCAGACAGAACTAATCTGTTGGAAAAGAGGTTATCTTTAACAATGTACTTTAGTAGGTTTCTGATATTTTTGACGTCTAACTTTGTGCAATGCACTGAGCCCTTCAAGAATTTGAGGTGTAAAATGTTTGATTTTTTTTATATGTAGTTAACCTGAAGTGTTAATCATATCTTACGGAACATGTGTTCTTGGAAACAGGATCACTTCACTTCTCCAGATGAATATGATGATCCTTCTGTCCTTTATGAAGCCATAACCACCCATGAAGAAAATCTAGTTATAGCACATGAAGGGGACCCTGCTTGGCGGAGTGCAGTTCTTTCCAATTCTCCCTCCCTCCTTGCTCTGCGTCATGTGATGGATGATGGCACCAATGAATATAAAATCATTATGCTGAATAAGCGCTATCTTAGTTTCAGGGTCATTAAGGTAAGCTTTGTGCACGTTCCATGATGTGACGGTATGTTGCAGCATACTTTAATAACTATACCAAGCTGTTACTTCAACTCAAATCATTACTTTTTTGTTACTGATCTGTCAGTGCTAGGGCTCCTTCTCGTGTAGTGGAAGTATTTAATCAGGAAATCATTTGCTGACTTAAAATACCTTATTTCTCGCTTTATTCTCACTGTTGCAGACTGTGTCCATAAGTTCAGCCTTTTAAAGAAGTGAATAAGAACACTTGCAGTTCTGCAGTGCAATATTGTATACACTTGTGAAGGCCTAGGTATAGCAAAGCAGTCTTCTCACACTCATTGTTTCACTTTCTGACACAGCCTTTCTACTTGGCTTCTGTCTGTCATGTTCTGCAGGTGAATAAGGAGTGTGTGCGTGGCCTGTGGGCAGGACAACAACAGGAGCTTGTCTTTCTGCGTAACCGTAATCCAGAAAGAGGAAGTATCCAAAATGCAAAACAAGCTCTGAGGAACATGATCAACTCCTCTTGTGACCAGCCAATTGGATACCCAATCTACGTCTCACCTTTGACTACTTCCTATTCAGATAGTCATGAACAGCTTAAGGAGATTCTCGGGGGAGCTATCAGCTTAGGAAACATCAGAAACTTCATAGTGTCTACATGGCACAGGTGAGCTGAGGAAATGAGTTCTCATTAGTATGCATTCATGCTCTCACATTTCATTAACTAGTCTCATACACGCACAACACAGCATAACTTGTTGCACAAAAATAAATAAGCCTTGGCTTTTATTTCAGGCACATCTGTACCATATGGCAGCCGCTTTGGTACAGGATTAATCTTCAAGGCATTTAAGTAATACGCCACAAACTATGTAAATTACAGCTCAGAAAAAACAGGACAGAAAGTCTAGGTGCAAGAACTTCAATTCTGATTTCAGGTCTGATGATGAGAGACAATGCAGCTTCTGTATTACTTTTTTTCAGTACCATCACTTTTGCAGTGCATAATATCCTTACAGAATCAGGACTATTTGGTAGGGCTCCTGTCTGGCAAACATTTAGCATGCAAATGCCGCTATTAACATTGTTAGGGGTATGCTCATACATAGTAACTCAAGCTTTAGCTGTTGTTCAGAATTTCATGAGTGTTTATGAATACACTGTATGTCAGAGCCAGAACAAGTAACTGGAGAGATAATATAATCCTCCCTCCACGTGACCCCTTGGTAACCCATTGCAAACTCTTGCTGTGCTGTGATTATAGGCCATGAGAACTTTTACTGCACTTCTGGCCTGTTATGACTGTAGCTCCTAAAGTAATGGTGGCAGCTGTGTGTGGCATTTGAAATGTGTGTTCCAGTTCCTATCAATTCCAGGAGCTGATGCCATAGTTGGAACAGTCCTGTAGCTGTTCTGATGGTCATATTTACACTTAGACACCTACAGCACATCAAAACAGAAGGTGCTGCTTCACCCCAGAATATGCCACACTTGCTACAGTCTGTGGTGTTTGTCTTCCATCTCACCAACTGCTTGTCCGGCGTGTGGATAGAATAACAGGTGAAGGTATGACACAGAATGGTATTTGGATCCAAGCTGTGTGCGCAGGGGCAAATAAAATGGGAAAGGAGTGCTCAGTGTATCTGAGTGCGACAGAAAGAAAAGAATACTAAAAGTAGGAATCGAAGGGAGGAGGAATGTGCTGTGGTTTTTGTGTCCATCTGAAGTTTGTTAATGCAAACAAAGGGGTGAAAAGCTTGTACGTACACTGGAAAACGTTGGCTAGCCTAGTGTCTGAATGTTCAGAATTCACACGAGAATTTGTGATTCAAATAATTGCAATATGTGCTTCAAACAACTGTGAGTACATTACTGACGGTAACAAGAAACCAAATACATTAAAAAACAAGCCCCAAACTAACAAACATTCTTTTCCTGCTCATCTGAATAGACCAAGATTTTGCAGTATAAGAATACACATGTGACTAGTGTGTTAAGGAGCATAATTTTAGTAAACTGTTACAAAACAACCAGGTTGTTCTGTCAGCATTTTATATTTAGAATTTTATTGCTTTATTGTACTTCAGAGGTGGTGTGATTTTTCAAAAGCTATTTTATCTGAGCATTTGACTTATCATAAATAACTGCTACTTGAATAGCTGTCATGAAGAAAATTGCAATCTCTTACAAAGCAGTATTTATACTTGCAAAGCATGTTCTGAGAAAATAAAGTCACATTTTACCTGATTTTTAGGGAACATTGTGGTTTGTGCAGAGTAAAGCCTTTTGCTTGTCATCATAATGCATTTCTTAGAATCCTGTTGATTAAGAGGCCTGACAATGTGTCAATTGCATTATGTTTTCAGACTAAGGAAAGGTTGTGGAGCTGGCTGCAATAGCGGTGGAAATATTGAAGATTCGGATGCTGGAGGTGGAGCTTCTTGCACAAGTAACAATGCAACTATCAATGAGTCGCAGAGCAGCGTGTCGCAAGGAGGAGGGAATGCAACTACAGGGCAGGGACCTGGAGCAGTACAGCACCCTCCTGTTGCAGCTCATCCCACAACTCTTCCTGCAGCTCATCCACCAACTCATCCCTCCACTCTGGGTAAAATGAAAATAAACAAAGCAACAATTTTATACTAGTACAGTCCTGTTGCCAGAAGTGGCCTTTCAGCTTTTTGGATCAGGCCTGAGTTAAAAGAAAAAGCAAACAAATGTGACTGGATTATGTAGTGTTAACAGCTGCTGGATTAATCTCAAACTACAGTGCTGTCTTATGCAATGTGAGGTTCTCAATCAGAGATTTGAGCAATAGGGGTATAGTTCTGCTGGCAAAATAGATGAAATAACTTTTTATAACACACCTCTACAAATTGGATCTCTTCTGTCATGTTGTCTGCGAATGCTAAACTTGTAATTTTTTGTTAATGTCTTTGCATTTCTTATTTATGGAATGGATTCTCTATTTCCATACTATTTTAGCTGAATCCTATCCAAGAGTCCATAGTGATCTGTAGTTAGGGAGGTCATAAACAGTAAAGCTGAGAAAAAGCTTTCCAAACACTGCCTTTACTCATAAAGAGTATAAAAGTGCATGTAGTTGAATTAACTTTTTGGTTTTACACAACTTAAGTAGGTCGATCAGCTGTGGAGAGGTATCTACAAGTATTTACTACAGGAAAAGCAGTGACGCTAATGGTCATAAACTGCGGTTTCTGTTTTTCACTTAAGTGCATTACATTTTTCAGAACTTGCTTTAAAAACAGCTTTTGCTCAAATTTTCTGACTCAATCTTTGAACATCCAGTCAAGCATATTAAGAAAGAATATTTAGTATTTTGAAATATGGACATCTCTACCTGCCTTAACACCTTAAGTATGGGAAACTTAAGTGTTAAGAAACAAATTGGTGATGCGAGAAGACCAAGGCTGAAGTATTTTTCAAGCTACTTGTCTTGCAGGGATTGTGAGTTGAACAGAATATGAAATTCCAAGATAAGATGAATGGAATGTATTCAAATGCTCTGCTATATGAAATGCAACAGAGATCATCTGCAGTACAGCTGTTTGAGAAGTTGTTGATTAGACCCATCAGTTTTATATCTAAGCGCTAAAACATTTGTGTGTCGGAAATCTAATGTGTGTGGGAGGCTATATCAAACTCTCCTGATTCTGTATCTTTTACTTTTAGGCACCAGTCACAGCTCTCACTCTGTGCAGTCAAGCCTTGTCAGACATTCCCCTGCCCGTGCCTCAGTAGCTAGCCATTCATCTTATTGCTACGGCAGTCGTCATTCATCTCTTCGCACATCCACAACAGGCTTTGTGCCTTGTCGGCGCTCTTCCACCAGTCAGATATCCCTTCGTAACCTCCCATCATCCATCCAGTCCCGCCTATCTATGGTGAACCAAATGGAACCTACTGGCCAGACTGGGGTCAGCGCGCAGCATGGACTGCCCTCTTCTAGCAGCTCCAGCCAAAGCATCCCAGCCTGTAAACAGCATGCCCTTGTGGGCTTTCTAGGGACAGAAGGAGGGAGTAATGCAGCTGAAACTCAGTCAGGTGGTAATGCAAGCCCTGCAAATCAAATTCAAGCCAAAAAGGATGACGTTATTTACAGAATCCAGGTGAATAGTCCGGAAGAACAAGTTAACCTATGCTTCCACATGCTTTTGTTAGTGTTACCTTGTACGTTGTTGAAATCGCTGCTTTTAAATACATACACAGTCTGGAATGTCTCAGTATACAACTGTTGTGCAGTTACATTTGGAGAACTAATGTGAGGAAAAGGTTTTCTCGACAGTCAGCCTTCCTGCATGCTTAGACATCCCTGTTTACATTACTTGTGTGTTTTGCTGTAGTGCAGCTTTGAGAATGTCACCTGAACTCAGTTCCACTTCATACTTAGTTTACCTTTACTCATTACGACATGTAAAGCTAAACAGCTTAATTGGCAGGGCAGAAAGCAACTAGCTTTTTTCTTTTAAACCAAGTAGATTTTCCACAAAAGTAACTGTAAAAAGACTCGCTTTCATATGTATTTATTCATTTTCATATGTTTTTATTCTTTGGTTATTGCCACAAGTCTGGGTTTACTGAGCAGCAAACAGTACACCATTGACTGAGTTAATCATGACAGCCTTACTCGTTTTGTGAAAATCCAGAAATTTGTGTTGTTGCTCTTCTAGCTTTTATTAGCCCCACATACATGTATTTGGCAGTATATTGGTGGAAAATACTAAGAATTATTAGGATTATAACAAATGTGATTTCATAGCTGATGTCACCTTGTTTTGAAGTAATTGTTAGTAAACTGCAATCATAGTGGGCAAAGTTAACAAATTAATTTTGCAAGTCTGTGCTTAGTAGCTTTTGTTTGCAGGCAAGGGCCCTTCTATGAAACTGCTTAATTCCTCTGTGTGAGGAGGATACAAGCAAAGTTGACATGCACCCTTGGATAGTGGACATTATGTGGTTCTCTCTGTCCTTAAATAGGAAGAAGTTTTCAGGAGTTTTCTCCTGCTGCCCCTGTGGAAAGGCCAGTTTACTTCAAAACACAGGGTGGGTCTCAACTAACCATGCTAGTAGATAAATAGTTCTGAGCCTAACAGTAAAATCTCCAAGACCCTGTTTCTGAAGATACTCTGTAAGAAATGATGAGCCAGTTTTAACAGCTCATCATCGCTTAACTCTTCCCTGCAACTGGACCATGTGCTGCCAATGCTTATGTTGTGCCAGCTCCTCAGACCCTGCCATGAGCCAGTGTAAAAAAAAGAAGGGAGGGTCAAGGGAATGAGAACTGCTGTTTCAGACAGCAGTGAACTGGTCTATTGTCAGCTGTGTCTGAAACCACAGCCTGATTTCCAAATTCTGTGCTGCTCAAGCTTTTTCCGAGCCTTGAGCTTGAGTTTCCAACATAGAAATCGATTTCTGTACAATTTCAATGGGTTAAAATCAGTTCTCTGGAAGTATGCAAAAGGTTACAGTTTATGTGTTTCTTTTACATTTTGGCTGAACTAACAGTCAAAACTCAATTCCTACTTATAGTTAATGGATCCCAGTCAAGTACTGGAAGGGATCAACGTGTCAAAAAGGAAAGAGCTGCAGTGGCCAGATGAGGTGATACGGCTAAAAGCTGGAAGAAACAGCTGGAAAGACTGGAGTCCTCAGGAAGGCATGGAAGGCCATGTAAGTTTTGCTTAGAAGTTGGCAAGCTAATTTTTAAAAAAGGCAGTGTCTTGATTCTATGGCAGTCTGCCTAGATGTCAGGGCCAAAGATTCATGCAGCAGTAAGTTAGATCAGTAGCTGTCCTCCAGGTCACTGTTGCGGGAAGAGCAGGTCTTAGAATCCTAATGTGAAGCAGAGGGATATTTTTGCAACTGTATCCAAAAGATGCAGGATGATGATTCAAATTTTGTCAGCTACCTCTCCTTCCTTGCCTTCTTCCAGCTCTTGTCATGAACAGGCATTGCGCTCATTCATCTGACCTTCATTTTCCTTTCTTAAACTGTCAATCCTTGAGCAAACATGGAAGGTCAATTTACCAACAAGTCCTTAATTGAATGGTTAACAGTATTTGTTTTTAAATTATTCTGACGAAAATAGAGCCAAGTAAGATTGGTTTTAGATGCCTCTTATGTAATAGGTACATGATAGATGTTTACTTTCCTTTAAGAAGGAAATATGCTGTAACTAAAACTTGCCAAAGCCTGTGGCTTGAAATGCCATCTCCCTTTTCCCTAGAGGTGTTATAGCTGTATTTTGTAAAAATTCACTGCATTAGTTAGAAAACTTATCTTCCAATTTAGGCTCTCTTTGGCAGGGAAAAAAAACCCCAGCTCTGTCTTTGAGGTTTTTTTGATTTTTACAGAGGCATGTGTCTTTAGACCTTTGTGTCTGTAAAGATGCTCCAGTGAGTATTCTTTCAGTGATAAACAGTAAAAGGGAAGAGTCACTGATACTGTGTCTGCATTGGTTCATCAATACAACTGTACTTTCATTTGGAATACGTCAGTTCTGATGGTTTATAAGAATTTGCTGTGATTGACTGCTTACCTTAATTGGAGGTGTTATTTATAAATTGGGTTCAGGGACTGGATTTTGCTGTCTGAAAGTCCACATCACTGTGGATGTATGTGCAAACTTCAGGTAAGAAATGGCAATCTGCTGATAGCACAGTGTATATCAAATCTACCTTTATGTATGTGTGTGCAGGAAGGGCCTTGGAAATCAATTCTGTCTGTGAATAATTGTATCATAGTTGATGGTCCACCTTTAAGATAGTAGGGCTTAAAACCTAGGAGTAGAATGCCATTGTAAACATTCATAGTTAACGTTGGGTTTTAGATGTTACACTTCTAGAATTTCCTTGTTAGCTATTGCAGATCAAGAACGTCATAAAGACAGTGAGCGTAAAGGGTTATATTGAAACACATCCTGTTGCCTGGTATCATTGGACAATTCTTTTCAGGAGTTCACGAGTGCGTTTTGCAAATTGCAGTATGCTGACATGTACAGTGATTGATGTTACAGAAAGATTAAAACAAGAGGATTTGAAGGTCAGAGTAAGCTACTGTTCTGAATGCTTCTCATCTATTTTTGGTGCAGCGTATTGGCAGGTTTTTTTAGAAGAGCATCTTTTAACTTAAGAAGAAAGGGGGAAAGCACCAGATTATCCTATGTGTGATTAGGAGGAAAGGATTTAAGCTGATGACATGGTTTCCACTGCCTGCTTCAGCTGCCTATGGTTAAACATACTAGTATCAATAAAGCCATCAGCTTTACTTTAGTAGTCTTCCCTTTCTGATCCTGCAGCTGCAGTCCTTTCTGCAAACAGGCAGAAATGAGTGTTACCTGCTGAGATGCTGCTCATCAAACAGTTTACAAGCCGAAGCCTTATGTCAGTGCTCTTGGTATGAAGTTCAGCACTCAGTTGTTTAAAACTTTACTACGTAGAAAAAAGCATTTTTCCTCACTTTGCTTTTTATTTTGCTGAGTGTACAGTACAGTGTGTATATACTACACAAAGACATTATAGGGCTTCTTCAAGGAAATTAAATTTAGCAATTCTCTTCGTATTGTAGCTGTTTTTTCCAGGACTTTGAGATTAAGGTGTACTCTGCATTATCTTTCTATGATACCTGACACTGGCATGTGGAAGAACCCTTTTCCCCAACAAGAGATTCTTAGCACCTTTTGACTACCTAGTGACATCATTTTGCATGCTATCAGTCATTCATGGGCATGAGATAAATGCCAATCATGATAGAAGAGATGGTAAAACTGGGGGGAGGAGGGGTGGGGATGGTTGCAGTGAGTTACAATCTATGTACAACTTCTGCCTATACAGTTTTTAAGGAGCCATGATATTGATGCCTTTGGAGTCAGCCTGTAGCTATCTCAAAGGCACCAGCTTTAAGTTGGACAGCAAGGATGTAGTACTTGGACTTTATTAGGGAATGTTTTATGTGTCTGGGGATAGAATATTCCTGGCCTCACTCTATACAGCAGCATAAAAAGTTTATTTGGACAGACTTTGAAGTCAGACTTGAACAGACAGCTTAAATACCATGCTGTTGCATCAAACAAAGGTGATGATGAAATAAAGATGCCATGCTTTCCTGGCTGAAATGCTTTCCCTGTGGATGCAGTGTGGATCTCATGCAGTGGACAAAGCTGCATCTCTTTCACCCAGTGTTAGAGAAATGGGCAGCTGTCAGTTGGGTATAGTGAGGATTAAGGGGGGTGTCTCCTGGACTTGATCTTGTAAGATGTAGCTTACTTGTGGGTTTCTGTCCTTTTTTTCCCCACCTCTGTCTTTAGAACTCTTTGAAACTGTACTGTCCTGGATTTTGTAAAAACTAATTTTATTTGCTTTTTGCCTTACCTTGTCTTTAAGGTTGTTTTCCCACAACTGGCAAATTTGAGATTATTCTGTTTCTATGGAGCTGGCAATACTTAAAACCATGTTACTGGTGGAGCATCCTTGTAGTTCCTTTGGGGGACCCAGGGGTTAAGGGTGTATTTTTATGGAGGCAGCTGAGCAGAGACATAAAAGGTCATATAAGGGCCTGTATGGAAAAGGGACCTTCTGATGGTCAATATCAGGTAGAATCCTTGGAAACAGTAGATCAAAGTACCTGAATTCTGTAGATCCAAGGGAGTATGGGGCAGTAGTTCATGGCACTGTTTCTGAAACCCTTCCTCTTTGTAATATTTTTTTTAATTTTAAATTATCTTTGAATAATTTAAAAGATCAACTTGAATTCACAGTGAGTAGGCAACAAAATCAGGGCAAGGGATTTGACTTGGGGGAGACAGTAGTTTACACCTAACTCCTGATAAACTACAGTTCTGTGCTATTATGTGCTGCACAACATTAAGGTATTTTAAGAGTATTACAGCTAGAGCATCAAAATATCCCAAATCTGTATGTGTACACTTTTTTCAGCTGTTACTAACTATGCACGCACTGTTTGGTTCTGATTTGGGTCAAGTTGTTGTTCCTAAACCTGCTGAAATTAAAATCAAAGACTGGCTGTACTCAGGTAAGCTGCAGCAAGACTTCAATGAGTAGCTTATCTGTGGGTATGCTGTCAGTCAAAAATGAGCAACTGAGTCAGTATAGCACTTACATAATTGCTCCTTTTTCCTTGTAAGGGTCTTGAATTATCAGCCACAACTTTGATATGGAAGCTCTCCCTATGGAACTTATGTTTTATTATTACTTTTTTTTCTACCCCCCTAGGTGATTCACCGCTGGGTGCCTTGCAGCAGAGATCCAAGTAGTCGGTCCCATATAGATAAAACCATCCTGCTGGTTCAAATTGAAGATAAATACGTTGCTGTTGTTGAAACTGGAGTCCTTGAACTTGGGGCTGAAGTGTAAATCAATTTGAGACTGAAACTTCCCCTTCTCCAACGGTTCAGAAGAGAGAAGGGTCCAGAAGAAGCAGCTCCCCAGGACATGAAACTTCGGTCCAGTTGTAGGAAAGGACTTGAAACACAGATTTGTCTAAGTCACTTTCCCCAAATAAATACTCAAGTGTAAGAAATTTTTTTTAAGTTGTTAGCTGCTGAAGAAACATTTGCATGAAGGATAGATTTGTTGAGACATATCTTTTTGTTTATAAATTTTGTTTATGCATTGCGTAATGCTTTAAATCAACAAACTTTTCAGTTCTAAGATCAGAGCACCTCATATTTTTCTAATTGTTTTGCCAAAAATTGCCATGTCTTGTCACAGAGTGTGTGGAATTCATCCACCTTATTTTAAAGAAATTGACTACAAACCTTCAGTTTGGTGAAACAGTGTAAGGGTTTCAGGTGTGGCAAGAAGAGACTGAACAGATGTATAGATTCTTATTCCTTATGAGCTAAACATTAATGAGAACTGCACTAATTTTTTTACAGCAATGCACTAAAAACAACCCTGAGATTGCTGAGAACATTTATTTATATATATAAATATAAGTATATAAAATACCATTATTTAAATTGCCTTTGGGATTAATCCCCTCCCTCTCCATATACATGTTGATGGTAAGGGCTGTGCCATGGGTTTGGTTCTATGTTCTGTATTTCGTACAAGTGCATTTGCTGCATCCTCTTCACAATAAATGGTAAAATAACTAATATCTAGAAAAGCACCTGAGTATCCCTGTACTACATCAGACTCTATTGTGGTGGCAGTGGTACCTCAAATCTGTACAACACATCTAGCTTTAAAGTGGACCCCAGTATATGACCTTTCATCTGTCCTCCCTTCGCTAGCCATGGCTACTTTGCTTCTTTACACCCAGAGCTGGCTGTTGTTTCACTGACTCTTCTCTGGCAGAGACAGTTGTTCCAGTTTTACAGGGGGAGGTGCAGGTCCATGATTACTTCATGGATGCTCGAAGGTTGGGCTTTTGTTTTTTTTTTTTATTCCATCCAATTTGAAAAGAAAAAACAGCAACAACAAAACCCTCAAAAACCAAAACAAAAGAAACCAACAAAAACTTGACTTCAACTTTTAAAAAGCTTTTATAGAAGGCACAGCCCTAAACTTGTATCACTTTTACCACCTTGCCTTTTCTTTCCCTCTAGTCTTCATTCTTTTCTATAACTTGAATTTTATTTTCTGTGATTATATATTCTATGTAAGTGTAATTTGAGTATTTATAACTGTGAAGTTGAATTATTCATGTGTTACATATCCTAGGTTTTATTGTATTTTTTTAAAAGTGTGTATTCAGGGAAACAAGTAACTCAGAACTATCATGGGAGTGTGAGAGGGAAACTGGTTTGTTCTTGACTTGCAGTTCCTATGACTCACTTCTCTTAATCCGTAAGAAGAAAATGTACCTGTTGTGATTGTTTCCTGTTTGACCTGTAACTATATAGGACTCTGTGGGGAAACTGCACACAGTCCTAGCTTTTGGGAGCAGCCATCTTCTTCCCAGTCACCTCTGCTTCCTTAATGTAACGTAACCAGAAGAGACTTCTGATATACCACAGAGGTTATAGTAATTATTTCTCTGACATCAGAGAAGCCTGATCCATTATGTACCTAATGTAAGAGTTGAAATTATATGGGTTGAGAAAAAAACAAAGGGAGAAACAGCTACCTAACAGATATTCGGTATTCCGACTCGAGTCACTGTATGCCATTCAGCCATGAAAGGGTAAGTCTGTGTGCCTGGTGGCTAGTCAATTCCAGATACTGTTCCCAGTGAATTGTACTGGGACCTTGCTTACATCACATACTATGCAAAGTTGTACCCGAAGTACTGTGCATCTTAGAGTCGCGTATTACTATTTGGTTAATGCATATTCAGTCCCATTTAATCTTGGTATAAACGGATCTGGCACCATTGAAATAATTTTGCTGTTCCACGTAGTTTATCATATGTGCACGTTACAGTGTAGCTGCATTCCTCTGCGTATCTGAAAATGTAGTACAGTGGATGAACTGTCAGCAGTCTGGTAATGTTGCTGCCAGGAAGGAAGAAAATGTGTAAGTTTTGAATTGAAGGCGTCTTAGTTAAGTTTTTATTCTGTGTCCTTCCCTTCATGTAATTACAGGGTTTCTTGTATCACTAGAAATATTGCCTTGTTTTAGAAAGAGGAATTTGTTTGGAATCAGGCCCCTATTTGATATTAGCTGCACAAGGTTGTGTTTTCCTGTTCTGAAGCCTTGGTAAACAAATGACTGAAAAACAGAAGACATAGGTGGCTTTATTTATTTTTTTTTTTTTTTT
>NW_009260338.1:213540-218196 GCF_000687185.1 Egretta garzetta
AAAAAATGACTAAAAAAAAGAAGACATAGGTGGGTTTTTTTTTTTTTTTTTTTTTGAAAACTTGACTGAAGCAACTTCCAGTGTGTTAAGCCTGGTGCTGAACAATTCCTTTCACTCTCTTCAGGGCAAGATAATGACAATATCTATTGCTGGTAACACACATGATAGGAATTGATGACTTGTTAACATAAAAATTCTAGAGAATATATAACTGCCTGGAATTAGATCAGCAAACAGGAGGTGGGGAAAAAGAAAGGCTTTCTTTAAGGGGCAAAGAGAACTGATGGATCTTTATTTTTGTAGTCTTAAGGCTTTTGGTATGTTCTCTTCAGGAGATGGAGTTTAATGTGGCCAGTTAACAGGTTAATGCCTTCTTTCAGATACTCAGCGAACACCTGATGTGAAGCCATTCACATCGTGCTTGTACCTATTCCAGACCTGCTCAACAGAAGCCACCTAGTTGAAATTTCACTCCTCCATAAGGCTTTGGAAAATTAACTTTTGGTTTTTAAAGTGTTCCTGCATTCGGAACTCTTAAGTTTTATGTAAGATTTGATGTTGGTTTGTGGAAAGTTTGTCTTGGTTTCCACTGTGCAAGTGACAAAACAGTGTTTGTTTTTCTCCTAACTCCCCACAGGATCAATCTGTCCATGGAAACCTCTGTTCCAGGTAGAGATAATTTCATCTTTTGTTTTCTTCTCTTTGGCCTTTGTCTTGATGCATAGTATTTTTCTCCTGTTGTGAGTATGGAAAAGATGGGTATTTTCAAACTAGTCCTGTCAGTCCAGATTGAGCTCAGTGTAGAGCAGATTTTTTTATCTTTCTAAGCTTTCATGCAAACCCATTATAGATGAGTGCTTTAACTCTGTCCACTTGCGTTGTGTGATATTCTCCTGCCATGAGAACATTCCAGCTGAGTCCTGTTGGTTTAGCTTCCAGGTAGATCCTAGTCTGTTTTCTCACAGATTTCTTTAAAGGTGGTATCTGTGTGTACGTGCGTAAGGTCTTACTGCTCCCTAAAACAAATACTCAAATCACAGCAAAGTGCTTGAAAACCCCACTAATCAGATTCTGTTCATTGGTGAAAATGGCTGCTACTTAATTTTTTCAAAACCTCTTCCCATTTCACCTCCCTGTGAAATCTTTTAAAATGTTCTGATTAAAACGAACAAAACCCTAAAACGTGTATGTGACACCACTGATGACACCCAGGCTTCTGTGCCGCTTGCACTGTGCAATGCTTGTGATGAATTCTGGGAATCTCTCTCGTGATTCAGCATTTAGGAAGCGATTTCAGAGCTGAGGGGAGAGCAAGGGGGAAGACAATGACTATGTTTTAAGGTAATTCCGTGTAGGTTGAGTGGTCCTACAGCCACTTTGCCTGGGACATTTGGCATGTGTCCGAGTGATGATCTCAATTTTCCGATCAGCTGTGTAGTTTGCCACCAGGCATTCCTTACCCCCAGGTTCACAGCCCCTTTGGGAACTGAAGAACTCTTACAAGAAGCCTAGGTGACTGGTGAGGTGAAAGACGAAGACCTGTCGCATGGGTCCGTGCCCATGGCTGCTTGGCAAGTGGCCACAAAGCTTGGTCTGGACGAGGGCGTGAGGGGCGAGGCGGGGAGAAGAGCTGCCTTGCAACCGGATCAACTTCAGATCGTTTCTCTGAGAATGCGTGCACCACCGTGCGACCTAGGAGTGTAGCTACAGAGACACGGCTCTGAAGATCTTTCTCAACTACAGAACTCTCCGTTCACAAAATGGAGCAGGATAGGTCACATTTCTTACCGTTAATGATATTACTCGAATATTATTCAACTTGTATTGGATTTGGGGTCATACCACCACAGGTTTTATGTACTTAATTTTATTAAGGAATTTTATACCTATTATATAGGCATCTATTCTTTTCTTGTCTGGCTTGCTATTTGATAATCTAATGCAGTACATTCAGTGGCGCTGGACTCTCTCAGAAATTAAACTGGTAATTACTGGTGCCTTAGTAAAAAAGTGGGTACATAACACCTTGGTGGAAAGTAAAGCATGTGGCTTGTTTCACCCCAGCATGATAACGCATATTTCCACAAAGGTGATTAAGATGGCTGCTCCAAAAGATTTTGGGAGTATACGTACATCACTCGGTCACAAACTTCTGAATATGAGCGATTTTTATGATTTCTGGCATGTACAGTTTGCTGAGCGAGTCCCAGTACACCTAGTCCACAACGCTGAAAGATGGCGATCAGATAGCTGGGTATGTTACCTTGTTAACGCAGGCGCCCCCGGAAGCTCGACAGTAAGCTGCTGGTTAGGACGCGGAGGGAGAGGGGAGTAGAGCGTAAAGGAGAGGATGGCTTTTGGTTTTAATGGACAATGAAAATACCTATTGCCTCTACCAGCAAACGGATACCTTGTCAGGGGTAGGGATATGTGTACCTGCGTGTCTGTGAGTGTGTATGTGTCTGCGTGTGTTACTGGAAACAGCCTGTAAATATTGTAGCTGTTTAACATGGAAAAGGCAGAGAGGTTTTTTGCAACCTGTTGCAGCAAAAGGACAGTATTGACGGTGGAGAAACGCTGAGAAATAAAAAAAACCTTTTTTTTTTTCACTTGTTGTCATTTATTGCACGATTACCTTCTCTTAAGATGTCATTCTCGCAACTTCCCTGTGATGTCTACTTTAAGTTTGCTCAAATCACCCTTTAATGAAGGATTCTCTTACTTTAAAATTATCTCTCTTATGTAGCTGCAGTAGTAGGAAGGAGAACCTCAGCTATTCCTGATTTACTGCCAGCATCACACCCGTTGTCAGGCTTTTACATAAATACGGGTGCTGTGTGCCCTCTGTTCTGCAGCTAAAATGTTTTTCTCTTGTCTTTCGTAAAGCATTTTCTTTATTAATCATAGGTTTTCCTTCTCCAAATCTTTTTAAAAGCCCAGAACACTTGCACTGTCTTTATGCTCAGTAATTTTCCATTCCCCATACTTCCCAGGGAAATATTTTGCCTAGTGTGGTTTAATTGGTGTTTCCTAACTTTCTGCCAACCCCAATCTGATAGCCAAGGGCAGCACTGTGTAAAGTCCCGATGGACTCTGCGATTACGTGAAGCACTTGTTGATACGGTGATAGCAATTTAAAAATACTCAGCTGCTGTCCGTATGCTGGCTCGAATGTCTTCCCACCAGGACAGAGGATTACAGCATTGTCTTGGCCCTCTCCGTTAGAAGTGCGTTTTATTAAATGCAAAAACAATGGCAATTTATTCATTGGACTGCTCCAGGTGTTTCAAACTAAGGATTGGATGTTTCCTTTTTTTAAAAATCAAACCAAAGCATTATCCATCTACTGGAACTTAGTTCTGTTTGCCTGTACTAGACAAAGTGACACTTGACCGACAGCTGCTTCAGGCCTTAATTTATGAATGAAAGAGGAGAGTACAAATATAACAGGTCTTCTTGAGGAAAAACAAGTCTCTTAATAAAAGCTGGTGAGTCTCATTGAAAAGGTCAAAAGGTCTCTAACTGATGTGCTTGCAAACAGCAGCTGAGGTTCCAGCTGCATTTTTAACAGGGATGGTTTCAGAAAAGGCCAAGAGTAACCTCCAGCATGACTTAGGGGTGGCAAAGGAGAAGATGGATTTGTGCTGTCATCAGCGGTTTCTTGCTGTTGGTGTCAGCCCAAGGACTGCCACTGGTAAAAATTGGGGGAGGGTGGGGGGTGGAGGAGAGACCCAATTCGTTTAGTTTTGCCTGAGAGAAATCTATTCCACGTGCTGGCAGACTGTTTCCCTGTGAGCTGATGTCTGGGAACTGGGAAGGAGGTGCTTGCTTTAAAAACGCGCACCTAGGCTGTGGGACTGTAATGCCTGCCCCATGGCTTCCTTAAGGCCAAAGAGGATCCTGTCTCCTGTTTTAAATAATTCATGTGTAGAAAGAAGGAGCCGGTGCCAAAGCAGGTGATGCTGGGTTCTCTTAAGGAGAGACCTGGATCACTTACACCTGGATCAGCTTAAATGGGTTTTAAGGAGAGTTTTCACTTACACCTGGATCAGCTTAAATGGGTTTTGCTCAGACTCATCAGAAAGTGGTTTGGGTTGTTTTGGTTTGGTTTGTTTTTTGTTTTTTTTTCCCCCCTAGGTACTGATGCAGTGCACCTTGTCCTGTCGCAGCGCTAACAGCCTATAGTGCCCATGAGGGAGGGGTACCAAAGTGCTTCTGGTGGAAACTCAAGTCGCTCAAGAAAGGAGCTCCCAGTGATGCTGCTGGTGCCAGAGCTCCCTTTTAGCTTTTTCCTGGCGGTCCGGCCTTCTGGGCTTCGCTATGTGAACAGAAAGAGCACCACGTTCAACTGTGACTGTGAACGAGGGAAAACTCCGCATGGGCCGAGGTTTTGGCTGAGCAGTTCAGGTCCTGTTCACCTCCCTTTTCTGCCTTTATACTTTTGTAACCAAGCGTCGGGTTAGTTTAGGCCGCCTTCAGTCTATCAGAGTAAGTGTTTAGAGATTTAGTGTTTAAGTGTTAAAGAGATTTTAGAGCAGCCTGAGCCTGGGGCCGTGGCGGAGCACGCTGCCGTTAGGGCCGGTTTGGGGGCGTGGGGCGCAGGTAGGGTTGTGAAGCCCCACAGGTGTTTTGGGGAGGGGAGTAAAAATGCCGCTT
>NW_009260338.1:218822-219091 GCF_000687185.1 Egretta garzetta
AAGCCCGCCCTCCATGTGGGACCGCAACCCCCGCCCCGGCAGCCTGCGATGGGGACCTGCCAAGGGGCAGGGCGGGAGCCAGGGCAGGGCGACAGGCCCTGCAGCCAGCGGGGAGGCCGAACGCTTCATTTAGGGATCCCTCGGTCTGAAACAAGGCGCCCGGGACCTCGCTGGGCCACCGCGTGTCGTGATTGATGAGCCTCCCGTGCCCGTCGGTGAAAGCTGCTGGGAAAAGTCTTCACGCGGCCTGGGAGCGGAGTAGCCCCACG
>NW_009260338.1:219141-246089 GCF_000687185.1 Egretta garzetta
ACCGGCCCTGCTGCCGGCTGCTTTGCTCGGGCCTGTGCCCGCCCTTCCTTCCATTTGACCAGGACGTGAGCTCGGGGTGGTTTTCTGGGAGCCCTTTGCCTCCATCGGCCCTGCTGCCGGCTGCTTTGCTGGGGCCTGTGCCCTTCCTTCCCTCCATGGACCAGAGCAAGGATGAAAGAGTTTGATTTGGGGGTATTTGCACTGTTTTATAACGTCCTTTCAAAAAGAAAGGAAGGCACCCACCCACCCAATAATTTTCTTTGACTGCCAGTGATCCCATGTCTAGGGAAGAAGAAGAGAGGAACAAACAGCAAGAAAAAGGAAAACAAATTACTGGAGGAAGGACACGTGAGGAAAGAGAAAGACCGCCTTTGCTTTTCTGGAAGCTGGAAGAGATGAAGTGCGCAGCCGCAGTATCATTTCTCAACCTCTTCCCAGTAATTCCTTTGTGTTTAAGTGAACCACAGGTGAATTCCCTAAAAGCGCAAAATAATTTTGAACACAATATTGTTTTAGCAAACACCAGTCTTGGAAATTACTAAAAAGGTCATAATAGGCCACTTTCTTCACTGCAATGTTTTGTATAAATTATGGTGCGTTATCATTCTCATGCATAATTGCAGATTAAACCTTGGTTTAAGAGCACAGTGTCCCTGCTCCTCTGCAATGCTGGGAATGAAGTGGCTGCTGTTTCCACATGAGGTTCTTGGAAACACACAGTGAACTCCTGCAACCCAAACATGTATCCATACTGCAGTTGCTCGAAATGTAGGCTGATGAGGATCCGAGCGGACTCTGCCGTTTGTTGGGACTCTGCATCCCTTCCACTGGCACGTCACATTTCACAGGCTTGCTTGCCTGGCCGCAGCAGCACCCAGCAGCTTCTTATTTCTTGCCTTCTCAGGATCTTTTCTATGAATAGCAAGGTAACCTGCTTGCTGCACCCTGGTTTTAATGCTCTTGCTCACCTTTGCCTAAGGTTTGGGACCCCCTGGGCTGTAGCTTTGTGCCACGGTCTTGTCTTTTTGTCACTGAAATTGTGAGAGTGATCCCTGAAAATTACTCCTGGCTGTGGCCTGGGTGATCTGCTTTATGGGTGCCTTACCTGATTAAAAAAAAAAAAAAAGGCATTTGAAAAATGCCTTGTACTTCAAGGTAGGTTAGTTTGTTGCTATCGGGGAAGTACCTGGGTAAGGGTCCCCCGGCCGGCCAGGGCTGCTCGTTGCCATCCTGGGAGCCTGGATGTGCCCCTGGGGCCGCAGCTGCCCTCCAGCTGAGAGCTCTGCCAATGCATCCAGCTGGCACTGATCCCTTCCAGGGCAAATAGCACCAGCCTGTCGCTGCCACGGGGCCAGTCAGGCAGAGAGGGGGTGACCCAAACCACAGGAGGGGTAGTGGCACTGACGGATTCACCAGCAGCGCCTGCATTGAGCCTTCCCCTATCCCACCCCGCAGCTGCACATGCTGCGTCTGCCTCCCCTGCCGAACACCAGCACCCCACCAGCAGCAGACCCCAGTACCCTGCCTGCCAGCCTGCTTGCCTGCTGCTGGCTCACAGGGAGCGACAGCTGAGGTCTAAGAGCCAATTTGCCTTTACCACCTCACCTCTTTCTTTTTTTTCCCCAGCTCAGCATGATGCAGAGTGCATTCGGGCTGAGGAAGCCAGCACCTGTGAAAAAAAGGCAGCCCTGACACCATATGGAAGTGCTACTGCTTAGGATGTCAGAGTCAAGCGGGTGCCCTGTGTATGGGGAGGTCTTCTGCCTGCTGCTGTGCAAGTCCTCCAGCCTAGGTAAGGATGGGCTGCCGCCTGGGAGCTTGTGCCTGGATAACAAGCGTGCTAGATGGGTTCCTGTGTGGGTTAGCATCACAGGATGGTTTGGATTGGAAGGGACCTTCAAAGATTAATTTAGTCCAACCCCCCACAACAGGCAGGGACACCTTCTGCTAGACCAGCTTGCTCAAAGCCCCGTCCAACCTGGCCTTGAACACTTCTAGGGATGGGTCATCCACGACTTCTCTGGGCAACCTGTTCCAGTGCCTCACCACACTCATAATAAAAAAATGTCTTCCTTACGTCCAATCTAAACACGCCCTCTTTCAGTTTAAAACTGTTGCCCCTTCTCCTGTCACTACAGGCCCTGGGAATATGTCTCTGTCTTTCTCGTAAGCCCCCTTTATATACTGCAAGGTGAGGTACCTGCTGGGTGTCAGGAGTTGGGAGCTCCAGCCAGCAGAAACAGCGTTACCCACTGCAAAGCTGATAAACAACTACGACTGATGTTAAACAACCAAGCGGGACCAGCCCAAGGGGTGATTAGATAGCTCTATACATTTTTGCCTGGGCCTCGCCACTGCTCTGGCTTTGCTGTTGCAGCAGGGGTTGGAGGCCTTTGGAGCCCTGTGCCTTCACCGGGGGATTGCTGTGAGCAACCAGGCGCTCCCCTGCCTCGCCTTGCACCATAAAACCCCTCCTCGTGGATGACAATGAATGGGAGTGACCTCAGGAATGAACAATCGGCTCTGTGTGCGGCACTGGCCGCCATTACGAGTTCATCTGTACGTGATGTTACACTGCACGGCTCCCTAACTGTTTTCAACACAATTGATTTTCATTATGGAAAACACCTTCCTTCCCCGATGGAGACAGCAGCGGTGCTGGCGGTGCTGCGTGGCGGCACAGCGGAGCTGGGCTTTGTCTCCAGCACAAAACGCACGGTGTAAACACAAATAAATGTCAAGTTGGGGGGAAGCGGTGCTTTTTTCACTCCCGTGCCAAGCCCAAAAGCACATGCTCGCCCTTCCCCATGGCCAAGGAGCTGTTGGCACCGGGGGGATGGAGGGAGGGGAGCAGCCCCTCACCTCTCTCGGCCCTGGCCACCGCAGCTCCTCTGGGGAGGGAGCAGGTGGGCCCGCCCGAGCTCCCCGTCACCCCTCGCCACCCCTGGACCCCCTGCTGTGGGGAGGGGGCAAACACTGCAGCACTGACCCCAGGAGGCCTTGGCATGGGCACGGCTGGAAAACTGTATGGGGGCCATCCTCCGGCTGCCAGCTCGGGGTTGAGAGGCACGCCATGATTTACTGCTACCTTACTCTCTGTGTTATTAAATATTTAGCAGTGACTGTTCTAGAGATTAGTGGTGAATGATAGGGAAAAAAAAAAACCCAAACTGCACAGATGACTTTTACAGTCGGGTTTGGTGTACCAGTACTCCTACGCCCGCATTTCTCTCCCAACAGGAGCCAAATTGCACAGCTTTATGTAACCGGCTATATAAAGAGCTCCTTGAAGGAGGGTGAAAACGCACCCACACGCCCGAGGCACGTCAGTCTCCATCTGCACCCCTGGAAGCTGCTTCTGCCTCCAGCATATCACTGCCCGAGGTGGTGGTGTGGTCAGGGGTGGGGGGACAGAGGAAGAGGAGGGGGAGTTTACAGGTGCCATACGAAGCATGAACCGGGCAGTGCGTTCAGGCTGAGAGCCTTCGCTCGCCCGGCCACAGAAGGCATTTGGGCAGGGTAAGCAGTGATGCAGCCTTGTGGCCAGTCTCTGGGCCTTTCAGAGTAGTGCAGGGGCAGGCCCTGGTTTGCTAAAGAGATCCCAGGACACATTATCCTATGTGTGTGTGTGTGTGTATATGTGTGTGTGTATATATATACATACACACACATGCTAGCTTCTGAAATGAAGGCTGCCTTACAGAGCTGTGTCCTGGGAAGTCTGCAGCAAAGCAGGCATCGCATGAAGGTGTAGGCAGAAAGTACGTGGGTTGCCTGAGCTGGAATCTTGGAGAAAACTGTAGCTGTAGCTCAAAAAACCTGAGCCCAGCTTAGGGATGTGCTCTGGGGTGCTCGCATCTGCAGCGGCAATTGCCTTTTCATTTTCATGCAAACAATTTATAAACAATGCCTAGGGACAAGCATGGCTTTAGTCTCTCTCTCTCATTCATAAACATGCAGATGCTCACCTTCCCTAACTCCTCTCTAAATGTTTTCCTCACCAGTTTTAAATGACGCCTGGGAGGACGCGAAGGGTGGCAGTGAAGGGAACTGTGCCTCTGTTGTGCACATAATTACAAAACAGTCGTGTAAAATACATAATTGCTTGAGTGAGAACTGCTTAAAATATGAATTCTGGCTCAGCTGGCAGCTGCTGTACCAGGGGCCAAGGATGCCGTGGGAGAAGGCGTCTGTGCAGAGGTTAAAGCTGAGCAGCAAGGCACAGGGACTTGGACTGCAGTCAAAACTCTGCTGCTATGGTGACTTTTGGGTCATTTTCATTCTTTCCACCTCCCTTTTCATACCTTCTTATAGGCGAAAACAGTTTTATCCACCTTATGGGAGAGAAGTGTTGTGGGAAGCAGTTTCTATATATATATGTCATGCTATAAAGGTTTTCATAATACTGATGTAGATGTGAGCTTCAGATTTTCTCATTTTTGGGGGAAGGTGGGGCTTCTGAATCAACTCACTTGACACCAAGCTAGAAGCCAGCTGAGAAAGCAGCCCAGCTCCACAAGTTGCTGCTGTGTTCAGAAGTGTTGGAAATCCGAATTCGCAGCCTTGAATTTTGTAGTCACAGCCCCCTCCCCTGCAACAGCCGGAGCCACAGCTCCGCGGGGGGCTTCCCTGCAGCCAGCCCGCTTCACGCTTTCGGCGTGATACAAACACGCCACGCACCAGCCTAAGTCCAGTTGCCTGTGACAGGGCTGGAGGCTAGAAAAGGGTTTTCTGGGAGAAATACCTGCCCAGGGGAAAGGGGATCTGCTTAGGCTGGTTTCACCATGGGAGTAGTGCATCTGAGGAACTCCTTGCTCTGGACCTCCTTCCCCCATATCACTGCTGCTCATTTTTCCCTTCGTTTCCCTTGCTGTACCTTGCCATAAGCTAGATTCAGTGCACAGATCTGGTCTCTTATGGTTGTACAGCTCCTTAGACAGTATGGCCTTTGAGCGCTTATCATAACACAATTATTTTAGGGCACCGGCAGCTGTTCAGATTTCCTGGGCACGGTTATAATATTGCTTAGATCCTTTTTCTTCACATGTGAAAGTATTGGTAATGCAGGCTGTGCTGGTAATGCAGACGAAAGCCAGTTTATTTCAATATGTATGAGATTTCTTCCTATGCAACATGGGAACCTTCCCATAGTCAAACATGAAATGAGTCATTACTCCCTTACAAACCTGCCGCACGCAGTCCCCTCCGCCGGCATTAGCTCAGTGCCATCTCCTCATTACATCGCTTGCAGAGAAATGGCTCTGTGTGTAAGTAAGTCGCTGTCTTTCTCCCTCTCCCCGCTGCCCCTGGCTTTCCACAGTAATTGCTCTTCTCCTCTGTTCCCACAAGTACAGGGAGGTCTACAGGAAATTATATTGCTAATTAAGCCATGGAAGAGAGTACAAAAGCCCTAAACTATAAATACTCCATCTGTGTTAAAAACGAGTGACATGTATTGTCATTGCTGATTGGAAGCCAGCGCAGCCGAGGAGGGAGACAGTAACTTTGGGGAGCGGGTGGCACGGGCAGGGCGCTCTCAGGAGGCTCCGTGCCTGCTGCCCCCAGGCTCAAGTCACAGCATCGCTGCAGCAAGAAATGGGGATCGCAAGCAAACCCACGATTCCTCAGTTATCTGGCTTTTCTAAATACAAACTGCATCAAACTACAGGCGATGTCTATAGGGTTTTTCTACAGTGTCACGCTTGCAGTAGCTTCCTAGCAGCAGCGATGCTGCCAGCGCGGTGATGGGATGAAGCCGAAATGCTGCTCGCAGCTGCTGCAGCAGCATCCCCGGCGAAGGCGTGCACGGCTGCGCTGGCTCACCCCGGGCCCCCCTGAAGGACGGGTCCTCGGGGTGCGGCTGTGGGACGGGTGCCTTGCTGGGTCCCGTTCGTGTCACCGGAGCACTCGTTGGCTGACCGTTCCCCCTGAGGACACCCGCCCTCTGCCTGACACTGTCATGCACGATGTGCCTGCGCCAATCTGTACTTCATGTCGTCGCCTGAGTTCCTGCCTGTAAAATCCTGAATTGTGTGCAGAGGTGTTTAAATCACTTTTTGTTACTTTGTGCTGAGGCAAGTGGCTGAAGAGAGAGAACGGGCGCTGGGAGTGACGCCTGCAGCTGAGCAGCCCTGGCAGGGTTTGCCTTCTCCTGCTGCATCTGCAGACCGCACCCGGGCTGTGAGGTTTTCTTTCCAACCAGAATAATCAAAACTTTTTCCTTTTTGATGGAATTTGAGATGTTCGCATTCTTCACAGGCAAGAGATTTAAGAAAAATACCAAATATTCAAAGGGACACAATAACCCCTGAGAGTCAGCAATGCTGTGTATGCAGAAAAAATACCATTTCTAGGTCATGGAAATAGGTTAATTCAGCACTTACAGGAGCTGAAATCTGCTCCATAAAAGTACTTAGACAGAAAATGCTACTGGTCACTACAGGTGCTTCAGTTCAAAGTTTTGATCCTCAAGACCTGTGCTGAGATGCTGAGATGGCAAACACAAGGAAGTTCTGGCCCATTAGCCAGAGCTACAAGAAATTCTGGCAGCCGTCCTTCCCCCTAAAATGGCCCAAGCAACACGAGATCAATTAGCTAAAAGACCCGGCTCTTTCTTGCGGCAGAGGGGGCCATGGCGACGCACTCTCAAATAAGCTCGTGCACAACTGGGCATTACTTCGGTTTGGTACATCATTCTGTTGGATACAGCTTATCATTAAAAAAATAGGAAGGCTTACGCTAAAAGCTGCATGTAAAAGGACTCATTTCCTGATGGAAGCACTCGGAATTAAGGCATTTATAGAAATAAAGTGGCACTTCCCTCCTTAACTTTGTCATTCAGTGCCTTTTTGTTCCAATGCCGCTTCGTTACTGAATTATATGTCTCTGGCATATGTTTCTTGCCTAACGTGCTGGATGATGTACAGTGAATGAATCAGAGTATGGGACAGTGAATGAGGCAGATGTCCTGCAGGAAAATAATGCTGTGATCAGCTTCTCTTATTTGTGTATGCTGGTGATCAAGGTGTTTCAAGCAGATTTCATCTCACCTCTGCTTAGCACCAAAGGGGAATTTGCACCTTGCAGCTGATCTGATCTAACAGCTCCCAGGCCAGGGCCCCCCCCGCCTCCGGTTTCTGCTCCCCGGGGACTTAGGGAGGTTGCCTGTGCCAGCTCAGGGAGCAGAGCCAGCTCAGAGGGCTGTCAACGCAGGGAGGAAGAAGCGGGACTTTTCCTTTCCTTGACAGCAAGCTGCTAGATTGGCTCAAGCCATAAATAATGCCGACTGCCCTCTCTAAGGAAGGTCTTTATCCAACGAGCACGTTGCCCCAGGAAAAGTGCTCTCTGTTCTTAATTAACTGCCCAAGCTACAACACACAAACTCACTTCTGCACAAAATAAAGTCCCTGCAAAATGAACTTCCCAGCTTACCACATCCTATCCTGGATGAGAGAACTGTCTGCCCACAGGGTATCCGTGCGCATCCTTGGTGCAGAAAGACAAACACACACCAGGAACTGATGAAGAGCAGACAGACAAACCTGCTCAGTGGGGGGTTGTTTCTCACTGGACACCCCCTCCCTCCCCAGGGAAGGGACAGCTACAGAAGGCTTTCAAAACCCACACCTTTGGAGGAAAGCCTGTGCCTGTGCTGGATGCTGCAGGCTCTGCCTCTTTCCCCCTGGTCACGTGAGAGGGACACATCATCCCATCTCCTCCTGCACACTGCGTGTACCAAACGCCTTTTTTCTGGTGTTTGGTTATCTGGTTACCCTGCAAGGCTTGGAGCTGAGGAGGAGCCAGCAGATTGCTGCAGCAAGCAGTGATCTGCAGGATCACTCGACAGTCAGCGTAGGGAGATAAGCAGAGCAGAGTCAGCCTCTTGACCTCCCCACAGGTACAGGTCAGGTGGATCTGCACCCCGCATGCTTTGCTTGCCATGACCCTTTAGCACTTCTGGCATGTGCCCCGTGTTGCCTTAGTGTAGTGCTGTAACACACTTCCACCTTTGAATGTGATGGGTTGTTAGTAAGCTTTAACAAGGCTGAATGCAAGAGGTTGGGTGCTCAGTCTCATAGCAGGCTCAGGGTCCCTTCACCTTCGGTACAAATGCTCCTTGTGATTTTTCTCTTTGAGAAGCTCCCAGCTGTGCTGTGGAGGGATGAACAAGCCCTCACCTGCCCCACGCAATTCCACTTCAGTAGACCAAGTTTGTTAAATATTTCCCCTCTTTCCTTTGCATAACTTAGAAAAATGAGGAACTCCTATAAAACCAATAAGCAAATGTGCTTCCTGAGGGCAGGGAAATGTCCTCCCTAATGCAAATACTGCACACGCTGGCAGAGAAAACCGGGGGCTTCCTAATGCAATTGTTAAAGCTTTCTCCTCTCTCTGGACCAGCAAAGCACCAGTAGCCCAAATCTCAACCCACAGTGAGCTGAACACTGAACAGAAAGTGTGCCAAGATGAGCAGCTTCATTGGTCAGAGCCCCGCTCAGCACTCCCCTGCCAGCCCATTTGAGAGACCCACCGCAGCCTGAGAGCCATCAGCATCAGCAGGCGGGGATGAGCCTGGTTCCCACGATCATCCTCCAACAGCTCCTTCTCTCGGAGAGACCCGCTTTCGGTTGTTGGCTAACACAGCTTGCCTCGCAAGGCACGTGGGGTTAGTCCAGGCTGAATAGCTGATTGGACTGGGTTTGACATGTTGCACGGGCACCGAGACATCACCTATTTAATGACACAATTAGAGACTCTTTTTTTTTTTCCCCCATTAGATCTCTGCTTCATTAAGACTTCATGAGGAGAAAGAATTATGGCAACACAGAAAACTGTCAGTTAGTCCCTGTGGAATTTTCAGATGTATGCACCCTCCGTTAACTAACCAGTATCAGCTATGCTGTAACACGGTGCATGTGCATACACATATGCATGTGTATACATATTGCATAAGGTGCTCATACTGCAAGGCTAAGATTGGAGAAAGCATTCTTCTTGTGTTTGAGAATACTCGTATCAATCTGCTAAAGGAGAAAGTAACTTTGCACGAGTTTGGACATGCAGTTGTATCAGGATTTGTAAATAATTTATGTGCATTTTGTGAGCAATTTAAATACTACATATAATTCCTTAGAGTTGAAGGCTTTAGGATTTATCAAGCTAACTGAGATACGGTGTAAGCATAATGCAAGCTGTACCACGAAAGAACAAGGACTCCTGTTCCCTCACATTAGGCTGTAAATGGGACTTATGTGAGCATGCATTTATTTTCACCTGATGGAAAGATTTAAGCCTATTCAAATGGCTTTGGTCCAGGTACGAGGGAGAAAAAGGTCTTTTATCCTTGTTGTCGTGCTTTGTAATAAAATGAAATATCAACGAGTAAGAAAAACAGAAGCCGTTTCACCATGTCAGGTATTGATACCTTCAATGAATACGTCTGTAGGTAGCTTGGGTGTGAGGGCTTTGCCTTTCCCTTGCTCCAAGGTGACAGCTAGTTTGGAAAGCTGGGCTAATGTCTTCCGTGCGGATAAATGCTGAAGGTGGCATTTCGCAGCTGTTCTCTCCCGAGAGCTGAGGTGGGAAAGGGATGATTTATTTCCACCTCTGAAGTTCCTGGGTTTGCTACCTGGGATTGTGCTTTTTCTCACCGGTACCTGAAGCAGTTACACCACTGGTGGGTGAGATAATGATGAAGCCCCACGGACCTGTGGGTTTTATATCTAGAATCACACAAAAATCCTTTCAAATCCCCAAAACAATAACTTGTCAGGTTGAATATTCAGTCCGGCTCTCTTAGGGAGGCACTGCCATGGCAGGTGGGACGGTAATGCTGCACTTGAGGTTGGATCGAATGTCATTGCCACTTTCTGAGAAACGGGTGTTTGTAGCACGTTAATACTAAGAGAAAAGGAAAGCCTTTGGCAACAACCCTTTTTGGAAAGGACACGGCACAGCCAGATAGGACGGGGTGGTAACGTGCTGGTATAATTTACCCCACAAAGTGCAGGGAGAAGTGCAAGAGCAAAACCTTGTACATTTGTTGCCCTCCTCCCACAGCAAAACCTGCCAGAGGTGCAGAGATGAGCAGGAGCTGCACTGGCGCAGCCCGGGAGCTGCGGGGCACCCCAGGAGCTGCAGGGCACCCCAGGAGCTGCGGGGCACCAGGCGAGAGCAGCAGCGTACGGCTGCCCCGCTGCAGGGCCAGCTTCACCCCGTGCGCTCTTCTGTACAGGAATGGCAGAAAATGCTCTGTTCTCCTTGCAGAGAGCAATGCTTTTCTTGCTGAGGGTAGGGTCTAGTGAGTTTTTACCCTAAGTTTATCACCTAGCCTCCTACCCAATTTAAGGTTCTCCCATGGAATGACAAATCTGTGAATGGACGGGGATGCCAGCCTGCGTTTTTCCAAAATGACTGCTCAAATTTGGAAACCTTTTGTTCTCTGGCCAGGATGACATTATTAAAATGTGTTGACCTTCATGAAAATTTTGCTGATGAACTGAACTGGGCAGAAAGCAAGCAGAAGCGCAGCATTCCCAGCTTTGCTGGCCAGTTTTTGTGTCAGATATACTTCCTTGATTGCTCTCAAGTGGTGCAAAGAAATTGATTTTTTTTTTTTAACGCTTTACATATCCATCCATCATCTGAATTTTTCTTGATATCATTGCACTGCTCTGGGGGGCTTCTGGCATCCATTTACTCATGTGCTGAGAGCTTGCCTAAATGAACTGCTGATGGAAGCATTCGGCATTTCTCTGCTCATCAGAGCTGGTTTATTTGTTTAATCAGCAACTCCATGCTCTTGGTTGTCTGTACCCTGTTAGGCAGGGACTGTGCCTCCATGTCAGTATTAGATGAGGATTACGTTGCAATTCAGCTTGATCTTTCCAGTCAACACACAGCTATGCTTACCTTTTTATTTGTGTTAGGCCAGACCATCACGTCGCATCTGAGCTACACCAGTTTATGCCTGGTGAAGGGCCCTGTAAAGGCAGCGCTCTTCAAAGCGCTGCAGAAAAGCAGACACGGATAGATTAATTGCCCACAGCACTAGCAATGATCAAAGCAATCGCTCTCAGGTGGGGCTGTGAAGAGACATAGGGGGAAGCCGTAAGGATCACACCATTGCTTGAAGGAATAATGTGTGCGTGTGCCTCTCCCTTTGCCTTGCTGAGCTCTTTGGGGTAAGCGCTTGTCCCTGGAGACTTATTTTTGTAATGGCAGAAAGTTGGATAAGAGGTGTGAGAAGATTTGCTGCGTCCCCTTGCCTGCTTCTTGTATTTTCTAGGAGTCATAGCAGGAGATGACGACGAAGAGGAGTGTTAAGATAGAGATGGAGAAAGAGATCTGTTACTGTCGGTGAGGGTGCAGTTTTTAGTAGGTTTTGTAGTAGGTGTATTAAAATACATACATAGGAAAAAAAACCCCAGTACCTGCTGTTTTCTCATTGCAGAAGGGGCAGGAAGAAAATTACTTTCAAGAGGGATTTAAATGCAGAGTTTTTAAAGGTCCAGAGAGGGCATTTCGGGCAGGACTGGTAATGCCACGTAGCCATAACAGATGCACCCTTCTAGACAAAAATTAATTCTTTGTGCTTCATTGTCAAATCTCACATAGATATCTGATGTCTGATTGTTTGTGCTGATATTTTACTAATTCTTTTTGTGACTAATTGAGGCTCGCTATTATCCTAGAGGAAGGCTAGGGGACATGGCGTGACTAACAGACTGATCCACTGGGTTTTCTGTATTCATGAGGCTCCACTTCCATAAAGAGGAACTGGAAATCCTTTTCACCGGGGAATAATGTACGAGGCTCATGGTGGATGAAGTTTGTGTGCTTTTTTTAATAAGCACTGCTTTTCTTTCTATAGACACTCAAGCTCCCTGAATTAGAGCGCTGCCTGAAGGGACAGGTATTATGAAAAGAGCTGCCAAAGCCTTTGTGTGTCAGTGGGAAGCCCCTGATTATCACAAGAGGATCTAAATGGAAAGGTGACATTCAAAAGACCATTAAGATAAAAGCCAGGATGAATTTCTTTCCGACCTCACTTAATAAAAACTTTTGTTTAAAATCACCTTTCCTGGGAGAAGGAAGGAAAGTCTGACCTATGCGATTTGATGTACACAGCTTACTCCTTAATTGGGTACAGTCAGCTGCTTAAGAAAGCAATAGCTTGGCTGGGAGAGGTAATGAGATTAATGGCAGAGGTAATAAGAATGTCAATATATGTGACAAATATGTATTTCTAACCTTTCAGCCACGAAAGTCCAATGGAGAACATAGCACTAGCTACTTTCAGATGGTCTTCCAGGACAAGAGGCACTGATATGGTCTAGACAAAATTGCTTCTACCAGGAAAGCCAGCTTTCCTTGTGTGTGGTTTTGCAGAGCTTTAGGAAATTGAATTAGGGGTTTTTTTAATGGCTAATTTTTGAGTTTCTATTGCTTGTCCTCTGGAGTCCCTACAGTGTACTCTCTAGTGCTCTTGGTAGCCCAGTTTTGAGTGAAGTCTGAGACTGGGCTGTGTCCTTTCTGCCTGAAAACTGTCCCACAGTTTGACAGTTCTCCCTGCCTGGCCAGGGCTTGTAGCTGAGAAATGTTTCAGTCTTGTCCCATTTTTTTTTTTGTTATAACCTTTTGACTTTTCCAAGAAAAGTACATAGGGGTGGGTGTGTGACTGGTTCTGAGCATTAACCAGTTGGCAATGTGAGCCTGAGACTTCAAAGTGTGGGTTGAGGAAAAAGTGGTCACTATCAACTGTTAATAGTGACGTTTGCCAAGCATAAAATATATTAGGCCTGATTTCCATCTGGCCAGTCCTTCCCCTGTACGGCCGGTGATGCTTCCCCCCTAGCTGATCCCTGGGAGCTGTTGCTGATCGAGGTTATCCTGCAGCTTTGAGATGACTCTGGCCAAGATCTCTAGACCCAGACTAGCATGTAAACCGTGCTCCTCTCTGCTGCAATAACAGATGTTGCAGGGGCACAAACCTAACTCGCTGTGTCTTTGCTCTCCCCTCATATACTACTCACGTACAAGTCTCAGTAGTAGCAGGAATAGGCAGTAAATGGATTGCTTAATTTGCTAAAGTCAGATCTATAGGTATCCACCTGGCTGTACGATGATGTGTTGTGCTGCACAGCTGGGCCTTATAGTTCCCAGCTACTGTTGAAGGAAATGCATTAAATGAGAAGGTCGCTTTTACTGTGTAGGATCCGTGCCAGTTCAAAGCTGCCTGCTGCCTTCGTGAGTTATGGCAGGTTTTTTCACAACAATTTCCTTTTTTCCTAAGGGTTCTCGCAGAGGGTGGTTGCAGCGAGCTGCCCTCGACCCCTGCCTCCCACCCAACTTCTTGGCTCACCACTGCGCTAAGGCTGCCTGCAACTCAGCACCTGGCTTAGCCGCTTTGCACAGGAGCTGTTTTAACCTTTGGGAGTTTAAATACTCCTATTAAATTCTCACTATGGTAGGCAGTGATTTTTGTTAACCGCACTTTGCTGAAGTCCCTGTTCCTGTGCATGACTAATATTTAGTTACAGCTGGAAGAGATGTGTCTTCAGAAGGATTTGACCATGAGACTGGAAAACAGTCCCATCCACTATCATGTTATCAGGGTTACCCCTGGGGAAGGTAGAAGAAGTGATTTTGGGTCATGTAGGAAATCAGTGCTAGAACCCATCCACGGCCCAGCCCTGATGCCCCATTGCCACAAGAGAGGGATTTTTTTTTTTTGCACAATCTCCTGTACAAAATGCCTAACTTAGTCTAGGACCAGAGACTATTGATGACACATCTTTCTTACATGGCACACTAGGTGAGTGTCATCAATAGTCCAGAGGTGTAAATTCTACTTAGGATGCTATAATGACTGTCTATTATGTAGTAAACTGATTACATCATGATATATGTATATATATCCTATTGTTTTCTTTTCCATCTACTTCTAAATTTCTCTCTCTCACGCTATTTATTTTAGAATTTTGTTTTGGATTTTTTCTTGGTTTAGCAGAGTTGAAAAGCAGTCTCAGCCCTCGTGGTTTTCCCTATTCTTCATAGATCTGTCTGGCAAAATGTCTTAAAATTGCCAGAGCTGGTAGTAGGTACAGGCACAGCTCCCCATTACCTGCTATTGGGCAAACACTTTCAGTTTTCTGCTTAGAAACGATCATGCGAACAGCCAGCTCCAAGGAGTTGAAGATGAAAATAACTTGAGTCACCTGCTGAAGCAGAACTGTTATCTTGCATTCACTCACTGTTGCTTTGTCCAACTTAATTTTAAATGTACCAAGCAGTGGAGCTTCTGCCACTTTACTCTTGGGAGATAATTTTGCGTATCTCACTGCCACGAAGTCCTTCCTGATACGCCACATTTTCCTTTCCTATCTTTACCCTTGAATGCTAATTCTGTCCTGGTCCATTCTGCTAATTGGCTCCTTGCTCTTCATAATATTTAAACCCTCTCAGGTCTTCCCTGTCATCGCTTGACTGTGCTACAAGCATTAACTCTTTGAGCCTTGGTCTTCTGCTTGCAGGTGATTAAAGTTTTGCCATTGACTTAGGAGGCAACATTATAAATCTTCAAAACTGCCTCACAGGCAGAGTGGTAGAAATTATTCTTTGATTCACTGTCTGGTAAAAGGAAAAAAAAAAAAAAAGGAGAAAAATAATGTCAGCATGAATAGAACAATTTGCTTCCTTTTGAGGAATAATATATTTAATCAACGCATACATAAATTTCTAATCAAAATGTTGTTCTTAATTGAAAAATAAAAATACTTTGCTTTTAGCAGTCCACTTAGGTCTTCTTTGCAGTCATTCATCGCATTCTGTCTGGTTTGTTTGTGTCTCTCCACTAAATTCCAGCTACGTGAGCTAATGAAGGGTGCTTAGCCAGGCAGGTCTTTGAATGTTTGCAGTATCCACCAGTAAGAAGGTTAATAGCCCAAAGGATCTAGCATTCGCAGTTTTCTATGCCACAAAAGCTTTCTTTTGCATTTTTATTGTTTGAGAAGCCACAATAGATCGCTGTAAATGCTGCGAGGAGGTGCCTTTGGCACGTGTTGAAGGACGCATCCCTACAGTGCTGAACATGGCTTGTTTCTCGGGGCAGGTATGAAGCACGTGAGGGGCGTAGAGACCGCAGCCCTCCTACCGACCACTCGCTGCAGTAGCTGGCTGGGCTTTACCTACAAAGCTGCTTCTTCAAACAAAAGCCCCGAAACTGCTGTAGGAGAAGAACAGACAGAGGACTTGAGGGCATTAAAAAGGTAATCTTACACGATTGATTGTGATCCATCAAAATCACTGTCTGCAAGGTGGCGGATTCCTTTTGTTGCCAATGGGTCACCCTTACTGTGTTCAGGATCCCAGTATTTTGTGATCTGCTCTTCTCTACCAACAAAATGCCGTCCCTTCTACAATCCACTGGGTCTTTCTATCTCTTCCCAACTAGTTATCTGCATGCCTGACAGACCATGAGCTTGCTGGGTACAAAGATACCTGCTTCAAGAAAATCCGTAAATGTGGATACTGGTAGGTGGATTAAGTAATGAGGGTCAGGAATCCAATGCAGTGGTGTCACTTGGGAAGTGCATGGCAAACATGTCCCTCCCTCCTCACAGGGTGGGCAGCTGACACGTCAACGCACACGTGCCCATGGCCAGTGGCATGGCTGTTTATAGGCTAAGCCACACGTTACTCCTCTCTGCTGTGGTATTTGTTTCATAGTTCTTTACACCTGGAGAGCTTTTTGAATTGGGCTGCTCCCTGAATAACAGAGCTATCTTCAGCAATGCTGAATAATTCATATTTTGTACGTATTTACAGACAGTCCAAAGCTTTTTCCTAGTGTCCCAAGTGCTTAAAGAATAGGATGTGTGACCTCTCCAGCATCAGATAAATATGTCAGTAAACCATGCATGTAAAGCTGTAGCCTAGTCTTTATCCCCCAAGGCAGGTCCTCTGGATGCTGCCCATCTGCCTGACTTGAGCTGCCACGAAGTCCACAGCAATCACCAGGGAGAAATCCGATATTCCTGCAGGACTCTGGCAAGGGGAGGATCAGGGTTTGGAGCCTGCAATCGCAATTGATCACATCAAATGAGCAGAAGATGGGAGTCTCTAACAAGCCCATGACCCATCAGAAGGCAGCATGAAGTTTGCAGACAGAGATGGAATCTCTTTTAATGAGTGAACCACTGCAGGGGCTGGATGTGAACTAAACCCTTTTGGACTTTGGTCTTTAGACTTCCCAGCAATAGAAGCTTGCCTAAAAGGCAGTTTCCTCAGAATACGGGATAAGCAGTCTGACAAATGTACATATGCCCCAGCAAAATGAATTCTAAATTAATCTACCGGCTAGAATTGCAAGCTTAGTAGATTCAAGGGGCATGTGATAAGGTGGAATATATTTGGATCTCAGTAAAACATTTAAAGGGGTTCCTCAAAAATAATTCAAATTGCCTTGGCTCTGACAAAGACATAGCAATTTTAAAAACAGCCTAAAGCGCTGCTCATAAAGGATGGCTGGCGGCAAGGTATCAGTGGAGAGAACAAGAGAATCGTGGGGTGGTACCAAGATGTGCAATGTTAAATAGTCTGCAATCTATATTCAGCCACATCCCCACGCAGGAGCCAGGTGGAGTAAGAAGCGTTATCTGGCTGCTGTTCCTGGAGAGTGCTGGACAGGGTGGAGCTGTGGGCTCAGAGAAAGGAAAGATTGCTGGAAATAATGCGGTGAAATGTGTGGAAAATGCAACGTGATCCCAAAATACAGCTACTCACTGGGGCAAGCTGGGGGGGCAGAAACCCTGAAAGAGGTTCAAGCGTGGTAACAAGCAGTGAATAATACAGAAAGCTGCAGTGCAACAGGCTCGCCAAGATATTATTCTTTACTGATTTCCATGGTATCTGAGCGCTGCAGAGATTATATAAATAGATGCTTTCTGGAGAAACTCTTCTCCCTACCAGGATATGTTAGGAATTTTATTTACCAGCTTTTGTATGTTGCAGTGAAGGGGTGGGCTAAACTGAGAAGGCAGGGGCTTGTGTTTAGGCTTGGTTACAGTAAGATCATCCCATTCCTGCAAAAGAAAAATGAAGGCTGTACTGAATACATTGCTGGTAGCACTCCTCTGCCCAGAACTTAACTAAGCTTCACCCTGGTTGCAGAGAGGACCATTGCCCCTGGTAAATGCTGCTGATGTGAGCCCTTGTCTCCAAAGCACGCTCCTGCTCAGGAGTTGGAGCTTGAATCTAATCTGCCACCAAAGGACCAGCCAGAGGACTGCCCAAAGCACCGGCATGGTACCTTCGCAGCAGCGTGTGTGGGAGAACACGTGGGCTGCTGAATCTTCAGGCAGATGACATGATATTTTATTTCACTCTATTTCTAGAAACCCCGAACCTTCGTTCCCAAGTGGTGTACGGTGCATTAGTGATGGTGGGAGGTGGCAAATGCGTGATTCAGCGTTGCCTGGGTCTTTACCCTTCAGTACATGCCCATCATACATGGAGGAAAGAGCTTTTAAAAGAGGGTGGGAATGGGATGTTTGGCTGTGAGGATGGTCCAGAAGGATGCTCCTGGGAGAGGGGTATGTGCCTCTGCACATGCTCTGTTTCTGTCTTCTGAATCTGCCCCACTTCCTAACACATCGTGCTCCTCCACCTATTTTTAGATATGTTTTAGACCTGTTTCCTATGGAAGGAAGTTTCATGTGATCTCATGGACTACCTGTTTTGTCACCCTTGTGTTCCAGCCTGTTAGCCAACTTCAACCAAATTTGACGAAGGGGGCCTCAAAAATAGCAAGGATCCTGTAAGTTTCACCAAAAAAAAAGTTGCTCGTGGGAGAGAGGAGGCATCGTTCCCAAGTTTGCCGCCCAGAGTCGCCAGTGCTGCAGCACGTGCCGGCCTGCATGCTGTCACCAAAGTACTCTTCCAGGGGAGAGCTGTAAGGCAAAAAGAAGCTGTATTTTATAGCGATAGGAGGCGATAAGACCAAATTGCACTATGATTCAGTTCAAAAGCCAGTCAGCCCCAAGGCACAAACCCCAAGAGAGTATGCCCATTCATTTCTGTTGCTCACCAGGCTGCTCCATCCTGCTCTGGACTCAGCCCGGCTGCCAGCAACTGGACGGCACTGGCTGCGTAGGGTCAGGGACTGAGGTCAGGAACAGCTGAATAAACCCTGTGTCTCTGCACAAAGAGATCTTAATGGGAGGAGGAGGAGGAGGTGGCAGCAATGTCCAGGACTGCCCCAGATACAGTACACTGATGTCCATGAATCCTAAGTTGCTCTGCAATCACAAGGCTGAGTCCTGTCCTTTTCCCCGGCATAATCCTATTAAAGATCACAGGGTTGCAGCTCGTTATGCGAGAAGAATTTGACCTCCGCTTCCCCCCGAGCTGCCGTAATGAGGGCTGGGCTGCGGTGGGGGCTGTTGCTATGTGGAGAGGAAGGCAAATGAGGCAGATGTTTGGGGAAGACATTGTGTTTTCTTAGTTTTTAACTGCTAATAAGGCAGCAGAGGAGAACAGCACATTGACTGATTCAGTGTGTCTTGGGGCTGGAAACACCCTCCATCAGCAGCTGCGAGAGCTGCTCAGCTCTGTTAGCCATCCACCCCGGGAAAAAACAGGACGTCAGCTGGACAAGCGTAGCTTCTGCATGTTTTCTTTCACATAAAATTACAGTGGTGGGCTTATTCCATACTGCCTTATTCTAGCTACAGCTTAAGTGCCCTGGAAGAGGCTGAACTGGAGCTGAAGCAGGACCCTTAAGTAGCACAGCAATAAAATTACACTCTTATATGTGCTGGCCTGTTGCTGGCACGGGCTCCTCTCGAAAGCAGTGCAGTCTTCAAGTAGACGCCCAGGCAGAGAGAGTTGGTATTGGGGAGGACTGTGGAAATCACAGTGCATCAGCCCATGAACATTAGAGGTCAATTAATACTGAGGGTCGTTTTATCCCCAAAGGTCCTCCAGCTTCCTGCCTTGCAGTAAGTCAGATGCCTGCAAGGGTGTCATGCTTCATGGACACTGCCATCTGTGAAACAGAAAAAAAGAGACATCAGCCAAGTGATTTGCAACCACAATAATCTGGAGATGATAAACGATGAACAACAGCAGAGTCGTCAGCTCTATCCAAACCGAGCATTAACTGTTCCTGTGAGTGCCAATAAAGGAAAAAAGGTAATATTTTATGCTGCCCTGGGACGTTCTGCTTGTACTTTATAAACATTGAATTTCGCATGACTTCCCTGTGTGAGGCAGCTCGTGCTATTGCTAATAGACTGCCCGAGAGCCTGGCAGGCAGCATCGAAGTGCTTTGGCTAAGGCTGTGCAGCAAACCTCTGAAAGAAGGGCCCCCGGCATGGGCGCTGCGCCCTGGCTCTGCAGCAGCCACCGGTCCCCTCCCGGCTGCTTGGAAAGGCCACCAGTGCACAGCATTCCCAGGGGATTTTGAACAGGTATGAAGCACTTTAAAACATACTTCAACCCACTTGAGCAGTGCAACTCGCTGCTATGGGGGAAACAAAGCTGTGCCTGGAGCTGTGCTGTGGCTGCAGCTTGTCCTGGTAACTTTGGTTTAGGTGCATTGCAAAAAGCCATTAAAAATACTTTACTTTTACCCCTTTCCGTATACCTCCCACAGCCCCCAAGAAGCACTAGCGTTTCAGCTGGGTTGAGAAGATCCCCCCCAGCCTGGCGGTGCAGGGGGCATCAAGCGTGGCAGGGAACATGCACGTGCAAAGGGCTGCTCAGAACTCAGGGGTTACTGTTTGTATGAAGCCCTCATTCTTGGTTTTGTTCCAGTGCTTAAATGAAAATACTCTTTTCAGAATTGCCCGGGAAACAGAAATCACAGGAAATTCATACTGCAGACGTAGCTACTTTTTTTCCCTTTGGTGAAACATGCTTCACAGACCCAGGGTAGCGGCTGCTTCGAAGTGACGTGGTCTCTGCTGTTACAGTGGAGAGGTTTGAGTGCAGATATTCAGCTGTAAAGAGTGGGGGAGATGACAAGGACCATGCCAGTTTTAGTTAGAAGTTGTAAAGGGCTTCCTGAGTCCGTATCTCCCAGGAAACACTTTATCAGGGAGTGTAAGAGCCCTGTGTTCCCAGCTCTTCTCCCTGGTAACAGATGATAGGGAGAGAGGGAATGGTTTGAAGCTGCGCCAGGGCAGGTTTAGGCTAGACATTAGGAAAAACTTCTTCACCAAAAGGGTTGTCAGGCTCTGGAATGGGCTGCCCAGGGAGGTGGTAGAGTCCTCATCCCTGGAGGTATTTAAAAGAAGGATAGATGAGGTGCTTAGGGACATGGTTTAGTGGTGGGATGGCAGGGTTAGGTTAAAGGTTGGACTCGATGATGTCAAAGGTCTTTTCCCACCAAAGTGATTCTATGATTCTATGACTCTCTTTCAAGGAAGGGCTGGGGAAGTGTGGCAAATACCTGGTGGGTTCCTGAGGAGCAAGGAAACTTGCAGGAAAATCCATGTGTGGTACCAATGCAATGCTATTTGCCAAGAAACTTTGGAAACCTTCTGCATGTTGTTGGAAATTTCATGGAAAATGAGTTGTTTCTGAGAGATATTAGCAACTTGGTATTTTCCCACTGGAAAATATTTTCTTGCAAAATTTACTACTGTTTCTTCTCCTGTCTGTAGGGCCTTTATTCAGTGGAAAATGGATCCTGGCCAGTATTATTTTCTAGTGGAGGCAAATAAAGCACAGAAGTGTCTTATCCACATGAGCTAAGGTTGAAAGCCTGGGTGGCTGCGGGTGCAGATAATTCCTGTTTAGGACGGACCCTTGCATGTGGCAGCATTTGCAGATGGAGCAGATGCAGGCTCTCAAGCCAGCCATCACCACAGAGGCGAGAGTTACCCTTCTGCTTTGCTACCCAACTTGCTGTCTTATTGAATAACTTGGCTGCAGCTGAACTTGGCTCTGCTATCCAGGCTTCTTTTAATAAACTTAAGTCTTTGTCAGAGTGCTCCAGAAAGTTTGATACGACATCACTGCTGAATAAACAGAAACCAATATTGAGTGGATTTGCTGGAGAGTGCATCTAAGACCTCAGCTATAATGCCAAAGTTCAAAGCGATTCAAAATACCATAGATCCCTTGTGATTTATAACCATCTAATCAGTGCTTTAAAGCAGTCATGGGCAAGCAGAGAAAGCAAGGGTGACCTACCACGAGTAATACTTGACCATGAGAAAAGAAAGAAAACAAAACGAGATAGCACCATCCTGGAAGCAGTTTGAAGTGCTGATGTGCCTTTAGCTACACCTATCTGAAAAGAGAAGCCCCGTGGCCCCAGACTCATGAGGCTGGTGGGGATATTTGTGTTCATTTCAGTGGGACAGGCTCCAAAGCAAATGCTCTCCTGTGTAGCTCCTGTTCCTGAGGCACAGAGCAAGGGTGGCGCTAAGCCTCAGCCAGAACTGGGACAAGCCATCTGTAGTTAACCATGTCACTGTTTCTCCTCTTCACCCCTCCACCACCACCATGTGCTGGTAAACTCTTACCAACCTTTACTGTGCCTCCAACCCTGGATGATGTGGGCAACCTGCATCTGCGTGGTTACACCGACTGCTTGCACCTAGGAAACCTGGGTCACACCTAGAGGGAAGCAAAGCTGGAAGGGGCTGTATGCAGCAGGGGAGGTTTGGAGGAAACAAGTGTCCAGGGAAAGCCACCAGGGAAAAAAAATCTGAGTAACTACGTGGTCATGTTGGAGGTGCTTACGCAAGTGGGCCAAGACCAGCTGCTGTCTAAATGTTTCTAGGCTGTCCACAGGCACCGGGGAAAAGCTAATTGTCATCTGAAAGAGGAAGCTGCATTTTGTGGTTGAAACAAGTATTTCCCAACCTTGGGGTTACCAGAGTAGTCCCAAAGGGGCCACACACCAGAGGAAAAGAGCATGGCAAGTGCAAATGGATAGGGGAAGCTGTGTCTGATGAGTATATGCTTCTGCTGCTCGGGTGATGAAAGGACCTTTCTTCTCTCTCTGCTTTCTGGCTGCCTCTAACATACATAGATACGGGTTTACCACAGCAGGCTGCTGCCAAGCTGCTCCCTGGGACAGCACCATAGATGACTGTCTTTCAAGCTGCCTTCAGGTGGGAAGGGTAGGAGAAGGTCCCCCTGGAGGAAACGTCAGAGATGGAGAAGGAAAAAGGAACAAGCCAGGATCAGAGGACCAAAAAAGAAAGGAAAAAGGTGCTGGAAGGTCAAAACAAAATGGGAGGAGAGGTTAACAAGAAACCAAACAGCTGAGGAAGGCAACACCGATGAACATGAGGCACAGACCAAGCAGCCAGTGACAAGGTGCTCCAACAAGGGTTAAAAATGGGACGGTACTATAGGACTGATGTGGCCAGCTGTGACAGGACAAGGGGTAATGGTTTTAAACTAAACCAGGGTAGGTTTAGACTAGATACAAGGAAGAAATTCTTTACAATGAGGGTGGTGAAACACTGGAACGGGTTGCCCAGAGAGGTAGTGGAGGCCCCATCCCTGGAAGCATTCAAGGCCAGGTTGGACGGGGCTCTGAGCAACCTGATCTAGTTAGCGTGTCCCTGCTCCTGCAGGGGGGTTGGACTAGATGACCTCTAGGGGTCCCTTCCAACCCAAAACATTCTATGATTCTGTGATTCTATGTCTGGGAGGTGTCGTTCCCAGCTTAGGCTTAGATCCTAGGGGTTAGCGTGTGTTGGAGTGGTTCACAGAGAGGAGCTTTAACGTGATCAGCGTCAGCTGGCCCTATGGGTGCTGCCTGGGAACCCTCTGAGCAAGGCATAACAGCAGCAGAGAGACAGACCAGAATTTGGATGCCCAGTCCTGCCACATCCTGCACTGACACGGCTGCCATTTGTGCCGGCACTGCCGGCGGCTCTGACAACGGCAAGTGCCTTGTTTAGCTCAAGCTCCAACAAGGTGTCCTTGCCACCTCACCTCTGCCAGTGCCGGTAGCTGGTTCCAGCCCCAGAGCACCTGAATGCTGTACTACTTCTCACTCCGGCAAAGCAGAAAAGAGTTAACTCCCCCTCAGTTCTCCTCCAGAAGAGAGAAGATGGAAATGTTTCATACCGTGCTATTTTTAAATTGTTCAAGAAACGTATTACTAACAGGAGAACAGCATAACTGACATTTCCCAGAATCAGCTGATGAAAGTGCACAACGCAGCTCCTCTTGGGCAGTCCAGCAAAGGTAGAACAACTTAAAATAACTTGCAAATAGAAAGAAAAAGCAGGAAACCATTACAGAGCTCTGTAGGCAACACCCCAAAGTCCATTTTAGCTGTTAGCCATTGTACTTAAGGCAATAGAGAGCAATTAAGCAACCGGACCACTGGAAGGTTTGTTTCCTCACTGAATCCTAAAAATAGCTCCTGCTCATTGCCGGTGAAAGGGCCAGAGACCAGAGGCATCCATCCAGACGGTACCTCTGCACCAAGCGGGGGGTCCCCAGCCATCGGGGCTGCAGGACGGACGCTTGGGAGCGCCCTGTGGTGTCGCCATCTCTCCACTACGACCTGGGCTGAGACCCACCAGCTGGCTTCACGTGATCTGCCAAATGACTCAGGCGTTCCTTACGGGGGCAGTGTGTGGCATCAATTAATGTTCTTAAAACTCACTCAGGCACAGGTAGGATAACCCGTAATAGCTGCGTACAAAAGGGCCTGAAATGTCCCGTATAATCAAATAATTACTGCTACGCTCAGACAGCAGAGCACTGTCTTTCTGAGGCCTTGTTATTTCTGAGGGCTGTTAAAGATAAATTTCACAGTGGTTATTCCAGACTTATTTTCCTGTAGAATAAATTCAGGTATTAATGAACTCAGGCTCTTCTGTGGCCTGCATGAGGCAAAGAGATTACCCCGGCCTCTTCTGAGTTTACAACGTCAGGAGGAACGCAGCTCCTTGTCAAAACGCACCGGCGAGAGATAGAGCCGGCGCTGCTGGGAGGTGCCAAAAAATAGGTGTCGTGAAGAACCTGTCAGAAAACACCCTTCCTGTTGAAGCAGATAGTAAAATTTCTGCCCAGATCATAAATGTGGCTTCCCCACTTCCCCTTTGTTTTCATTGCAGGCGAAAAAAAATAATCCCTTTCTTCCTTGGTTTTGAGGAAGCAGTTTGAAACGCAGTTTCTGTGCTGCAGCTGGCCAGCTCTCTTGTTGCGAGGAGGGAGCAAGCTCTAAGGCGAGTATCTCCTGCCAGCTGAGGAACACCATCCTTTGACAGCTCAGGGTGCCCTGACGTGCTTTTGGTGCTACTGCCAACCTGGCATGCACGGCAGCCCCCAGAGCAGTGCTGTACACTTGGTGGCCTGAGCCCAAGCTGGGCTCCCATCGCCTGCCTCCTGCGCCGCTGCGGTGGGGGACGCTGGAGACAGCATCTCCCAGCCTTTGAAGGGTTTGCAGGAGAGCGCAAGTTAACAAGTCTGTGAGCAGCACAAGTAAATCCAACGTGTGATTTGCTGTGCCTTCCTCGCTTACAAGCCATCATTTGTAAATATTTGTGGTGGTACCTAGCAGGAGGCAGGTGAAGTGCACAGAGATGGGGAAATTTTTTCAGGTGCAAAGAAGAAAGGTTAGCAGATACCAGTGGTAGCATAGACATGCCCTTGGACAAAATACAGCTGCTAGGAACTTCTTGGGGACCTGGTATGGGTTATACACTGAACAGCTACTGTGTACAAAGATGCAGGTACATTTTGATCCAATCTTTCCGCTGCAGGGCACCTGTCTACTGCAGGGCAAGTTAGAGGTGGTTGTTAAAAGATCACTAACAGGCTTTGTTCTCCAGTAGAAACTTTGTGTTCATCTCATGAAAGGGATCTAGAAGACCAGGGGTGACATTTTCAGTCTGGCTGTGATGATACTGCTTCTGGAGAAAAAAAGTACTCCTGCAAGAGGATTTAAGATTTGATGCTCTCCTTTCAGGAGGTTTGTCTCTGTACAAACCCCAAGTTTTCTTTCATGATGAGATTCTCTAAAGTGTCAGGCAGATTTGGACAAAACGACTGGGTGCTTCAGTCCTCCTACACGGACTCTGCTCACACAGGCCACCAGTGGCTCGCTGGTATGGTCATGCACCTTCCATCAGGCGGTGGGGTCATGCTGCTTGCCATTCCCCGAAGGCAGGGGTTTGTCTGTTATGCCTAGAGCTGAATAAGATCCTATGCAAGGAATAGGCTGGCAGGGCTCTGGCCTCAACAAACTCTTAATACTTTTCTGTCCACGTCCTACCAAAGGAGGTCTAAGCTGCTCTGTGGACGCTTCATGAGCAGGCCGATGGAGTAGAAGGATGCTGCTTGTCTCCAGGCCATATAAGATGCAGAAGATGTTGCAAAGAGGGGTTAAGAAACTCATCCAGGGCTGCAAAACAAGTGGGCAGCAGAGCCAGGAGCTCACCTTCCCACTTCTCAGAGCCAGAGTAATTTTCCCTCCTGTGGAAGCAGCCCTAGGGAGGACAGCTGAGAAGGAATGGGTGTGGGAAAGACTGTGTGCAGGGAAAGAACGAGCATATCCATTTTTATTCTACATTTTGTGTGTGTGAAGGGGGAAGAGGTGGTGCAATTTGCCTAGAGGGTGGTTTCCACAACTGGAAATATTTAATTAAGTGAATTATTTTCCTAGTAGTGCTTTAAAAGGTTATATCCCCAATTAACAGTGCATTAGACGTAGCCTGAGCCCCATTTTGATATGCTCAGCGGACTGTGAGGAATTTACTGTCAGCTTAAGAGAGACAAAAAAGGTAGAAGTCAAATCGGTGGCAAAATGCAGTTTCTGGCTCCTTGTCAAAGCACCCACATGCCTCATTACCTTGGTTTAAAGCCAACAGGCTAGCTTAACAGGAGTGTTTATTACTCCCTCCCCTTCCATCTATAGTGAAAAGGAGGTTTCAGCTACAAATCCTCACTTTGCTAAGTTGTACTTCTCTTTTATTTTTTGGGATATATATACACTTTCTTAGACTGCCTTACTCAAGCGTGGCGTTTGCATACAGCTGATAAATGCCACCTGGTGACAATGTCTCTCAGGCCGTTTCCAACAATATCCCGTCTCCGTACCAGCTGTTTCTGCTGGGAACATTATTGTACCCTGCTGCCAGCCTTGGAGCCAAATGATCCTGGGGAGGGAGGGAGAGGGTGTTAATGAGATAATAAAAGTGTACCCTCACTATTTTCTACTGCAGCGTAAATGTGGCTTTTTCTTGACTATAAAGCCTGTTTAGCCACTGGAACGTGGCTCCATCAAAGAGAAACATCGACTCCTTTTTTTTATTGCAGCCCTCAGAGCATCCATCGCACCACGTGAATTGTCAGCCTTTTGTCCCTCTCTTTACCGGAAAGCATCTGCCCTGTTTTCCTTCAGGGCCCATGTGGCACAGACACCCAGCATGGTGTTCAATTCCTTTGCACCGACCAGCCCACCGTAAAGGCACCCCCAGGAGATGGATATAAACGGGGGGCATAAGCGCCCCTGCTACAGCAGTATCCCTTACTGCTAAGGGGATGGGACCAGCTGAATGTCTCCACAGAAAAACATAGTTTCAGAAAAGGAATTAACTGTAAGAGCCTAAAATTGCCTCCCCATCTCAGGTACAGCTAATTTTCAAGGGTGGGAAAACTAAGTCCCGAAGTGCCAGTGCTCAGCCACGGCCCCGCTCCCTTCGCTTTAGGCGCTGCCAGGGCAGTTCCACAGGCAGGAAAGGGGCAGAAAGCAGGAGCAGATCCCTTCTTTCAGCCTTTCTTTCCATCTCGTCACTCACTGAGAGCTTGACTCCCACCTCCAAATTGCCACAGTGCCGTTGGCCATTGCCCTCTAGGTTTATTTTCAGCCAAGCGCTTTCCCCTGTAAGCCTGTGCCCGGTCCCCATGGCCAAAGCCTCGGTCTCTTCTCTTTCTGCAGGCTCTGCTGAAGAAGACACTGC
>NW_009260338.1:246203-255136 GCF_000687185.1 Egretta garzetta
GAACCCATATCTGCACCCTCCTACAGCGTGCTGGTGTGCTGAGACCCCCACCTGCTGTACCGACAGATCCAGTCTCAGCAGTTCACTGCAGTCTCTTTCTTACCTGTATCTGTCTTTTCTTGCTATCTTACCCTCAGCGTGTCAGCTGTTTGCAGCAGGAGCATTCCTCGTACGTGCCAACCACCTCCACCAGCAAAGGCTCCTGAACCACAAAATACTAAAAGTTATCGCTGACTGGATTAGCCACTTTAGGGTAGCAACCTTTGAAAAAGCCAGATCTAGGGGTGAAGATGCACACGGCTTTATATTCAGCTACCCTAAACTTTAGCAAAGCTTTGGTCTGAACAGTCCCACTACCCCTGCAGCCTTTCATCTCCTGAACGGTCCTATTCCTCCTTCATACAAATGCAAGCAGAGCTCCCAAACAACCAGCCTGTGATCTTAGTTAATTAGTCAGCGTGCTTGGGGGGAACACAGATTAACACCTGGCTTCATCCCTGCTGACAAGCTGTCTCCAAAAACCTGCTTAGGAGGCAGGGGAGCCCTTCAGCCTGGAGGAGGTTTTAAGGAGGTCTCTGCATGCTAACCTGGAGCAGAGCGGCGAGGACGTTGCTCAGCACCCGCACTGCAGCCTGCATGTAAGTGGGGATGTGCAGAGCGGGATGGGGCGAGGGGCTCCAGCACCCTGCTCTGGTGTTGCCTGCCAGAGCAAGCAGGACACACAGGTTGCTTCTCCATCCTCACGTAATTCCCTTTGGTTTTAGTAAGGTTTCGTTACAGCTGTAAGCGCCACTCCAGTTCTTCTGAAGCATTGTGAAAGAATGTGATGATGTAGCTTTATTATTTTTAGCCTATTTTCCTAAGTGAATTATGCTTACACAACTACGCCTCAGCAGCCCTACCCTCCCTGCCCCTCACATGCAGGCACTCATAGCTTTTGCATCCAGACACTAATTTTAAACAAATTTGAGAGGGAGCAGAGGTCTCAGAGCTGTGAAGATTAAGTCACGCCGCCGGCATGCGGGTAGGTGAGGGGCACACACGCACCCGCTGGCGAGCCTGCTGCTGGCAGGTAGGCAGCAATAACCCAGCCCTGGTCCATGCCAAGGGCAGTTCCCAGCCATCCTGCCCTTGCCAGGACCCACCCTCGCAGGCACGAAGAGGAGGGTGTGGAAAAGACCGGAGAAGGGTCAAGGATGGGACACAGGGGAAATTGCAGGGAAGGTTAAAGGGTATAGGATGCAAATCTGCGGCAGGTCGGACCTCAGCAGTGCTGGCACTGAGAGGCTTCCCGCTTTGTCTGAGAGGGATCGCTGCCTTCGGCAGAGATCTGAAGCAGTTTGGCCAGAGTAATTCTCAGTAGGACTAAACTCTGCTTGATTGGATTAAGGAAACGGTGGTGGAACTTGCTCCGGCATGTTTGCTGATTCTGCTTCTAGCTTAGACAGGACAAAGGGCAACCTGAGCTGAGGGATAAACAAGGGAAAAAATGAGGGTGGGTGGGTGGGGGGTGTCATTCACTCTTCCTATGAAAAATGAGCCTGAAAATGTAAAAAAAAATCCAAAAGCATAGAGTCCCAGGCTTCATCCTCCCAGGTGAAGGTAGTTCCCTCTTAATGTGCAAAGGCTACCAAACCTGTGAGACATTTGTTAAAACACACACATGAAGCCCTGGTGAAGGGAGAAATTATTTGCGCCGCAATTACAAAAGGGGTTTGAGGGAGCGTGCGCGTGAGCTGCCGCCCTGCTGGGAAGGGCATCCCAAGCCCTTTGTGATACCAGGCCAGCCTGGCAAAGCAGAGATGCTGCCGCGTGCGAGGGTACCTCCCAGGGACATCAACAACCTGCCTCTTGGTTTCTGAAGCTTGACAACCCGGGGTAAATGGGTGGTGGGACTTTCGGGGTATAAATGCAGGGTACGTGGTTGCCTGTGTCGCTGTTCGTCATGGCCTAGGCATTTGATTTTTAACACCCGCCTGAAGAGTGATGGTGATTAGATGTAAGATTTATTGTGTACATAGGATGAGGAGATAAGTACATGAAGGGTCTTATGATGAGTTCACGAGATAAATCATTCGGTATGCACACACATGGTGTACAACATTTATTTAACCAATTAACCAATAAATATCATTCTTTTCTCAAAAGTGACCCAAGTTAGGTATTTATCCTGATGGAAAACCAGAATAGAGCACAAATGGTTCTTTGGTATTGTGATCACCACTGTCATTTATTCCACTGGGTAGCTGATGGCAGAATTACACCTTGTCTTTGCCTCCTGCTATCGGTATGGTATCAGCTGTCAAAGCAGTCCAAGGAAGCCCTTGTTCTTTCAGCGTGGGCTTCTATTTTTCAAGCGATGCAGCTTCAGGTTTTTGGCCTTTTATTTCTGCCTGAGCATTGTTCTTCAACATTTTCCCCAGCAGAGCTGTCCTGCTGCAGAATTGGGCTCTCTGAGGGGGATATTTCTTTGACGGTGCTGGATGCAAGCTGATATTTAAAGGCAGAACCACAGCTAACACTAAGTCTGTTTGCTGGCATTGAAGCCAGCCCAAGTGTAAGCTTTTTTGTCTATTTTAGAATTCAGATTCTTTTTTTTTTTGTAAGTTACTATGGCCAATAGCCAATCTTTCAACAATTACAACATTAATTCGCTCCGTCAAGCATAAAGCTTAGAGGAAACTCAATTCCATTTGAAGAACCACAGTGTAAGAATTAGAGGTTCTTACCTTGGAACGGGAGCGCTTCTGGCTGTCAGGAGACCCGAGCTACCCGTGGGGTCAGCCTGCGCCTGTGCCCTGGAGAACAGCACCAGGAGCAAGCTCTTTTCTGAGTAACCTCTCACTTTGGAAGTCTCAGTATTTGCATGCCCCTCCTGAAGGCTTTGATTTGTATTGTCGAAGTTGCTGACAATTTTCAGCTTCTATTACTCTTGGCTGCTTCCGGAAGTATCGTACGTGTATAATCCTTTTTGTTTGGTTTTGTTTAATTTTTGGCTACACCAGCTTTGTATAATTGTGCTCCCATGACTAAAGCTCATAATCAAAGAGAAATGTAAAATTACTGAAATACCAACTTAGCTATTATTGTTAAACTAAGGCAAGCACTTATGTGAGAAACGTACTTGAAAACAGTCAACTTATTCTGACATTGTGATTTCACAGTAGGTCAGATCCAAACCTTATTAGAAATCTATAGAAGATGATGCCTCAGTGACATAAAGCAGAAGTGCCATTTCTCAGTAGCTAAGTGGAGTTCAAAGGCAGCCCTTTCTGCATTGAAAATGCCAAAATCTGATATAAAAATATTTAGACTACTGATCAAATTAAAACAAATCCTCTTTCCCCCCCCCGACTGCAAGCTATAACAACTCTTTTATATTTAGCCCAAACTGCCTACCACTGGGCAATGCCATTCCAAGGAAGACAAAATAAAAGCCACTAAAATCAAAACAATCAGGTCATCAAGGACTCAGGCAGATAAAAACAAGGAATTAACTGGAAGCACAATAGCTTTTAAAGTCATAAACCACTACAAAGATCAGTCTCTACCCATTGCAGAGGACGGTAAAGGGCGATAATAGATATATGTGCCTCCTGCTGTCATCCCTGGAGGTATTTAAAAGACAGGTAGATGAGGTGCTTAGGGACATGGTTTAGTGGTGGGATGGCAGGGTTAGGTTAACGGTTGGACTCGATGATCTTAAAGGTCTTTCCAACCTAAACCACTCTATGATTCTATTCCTTTGCAAAAGGGGAAGTTCCCAAAGCAGCCCAGGAAAGCCTGACCTGTGTAGATGGGACCTTCACGGATCTCTTCAGGCAGCAAGGGGAATGGTGGGAGGCGGGGGGAACTGCGGAGGAGTGGGTGCTTGGCCTAAGCTTGATCCTGCTATATCCTGTCCATGCTGGCCGGACCTTCAGAAGCCACCTGTGCCAGCTGAGTAGTTTCCAGGCATGAACAAAAGGTAAGCGGTGACTGCTGGAGCTGGAGCATTTCTGAGCTCTGTATCTAAAATCTCTGTCTTTTAACGTTCAGGGAAAACATAACAGAAAAGGTATGTTCCTTGGGCCCCTATCAGTCTGCCCTTTCCTGTGCTCTGTTGAGGCAGCATGGCCAGATCCAGAGACGCCACTTCATGTCAGTGAAACATCACCTCCGAGAGCCCCTGTGGCAAGTCCTTTGAACCAGAGTTCAGCTTCCCCATGGCGAGGAAGAGGGACATATTTCTTACTAATGGGGATAACTTCACTGGAATGATATGTGCTCTAGCTGCGTTTGAATGAAAAATGAGAAAATCCCGCTATGGACATCGCCCCCCCGCCCCAAGTCCCACATAACCAGTTTGTCTCCCTGTCTCCTCACAATTATAATCCCACCAGTAAAGGGGCTGTAGGATCATTACCTAGATGCATAATGAAGTACATTAGCAGGACAGATGGACAGCTGGCAGTAGAGGCTGAAACAGGCTAAAATCCAAAGTGCTCTGAAATATGCCCTTGGGCTTTCTCCGAAGCCTCTTTATTTTTGTAAGAGGATTTTAACATTTGGAAGTTCATAGGAAGCTTGCCTGCTTCCAGAAGGTGTTATCGTTCACAGCATAGAAGGCCCAACTGCTGTTTGGATTCAGCATTTGTGGGCTAACCCTGCTGGTCATTACGCTGCTGTGAAGATTTTGAAGTTGAGTGACCCAGAGAGCAGCACCATGCACTATGAGCAGTCCTGGGGAGGACCAGCAGGAAACCCCACAGAGACCAACCACCCTTTGAAGAGAATCTTCTCAAAATGATTCTGTGGTCCTCAGACCTCCAAGTAATATCTTAAAAATTATTTCTCTTTTTTTCCTCAACTGTTTTGGCAGTCGTGCCTGTTTGTCAGGGGGAGAGGAATGTCTGCGCTGACAGGCAGCACAGGGCTACGTACAGACCAGCCAGGGGAGCTGAATCCTGTCATCCTACGCATCTGACAGTCTCCTTCTTGCATTGATTTTGCTTAACATTTTCCTATAGCGCACAATGATTTCCTTGTACCCTTCAAGGCACAGGAGTCATCCTCACCGATGCCTTTACTCACTATATGGCGGTGTTTCTCGTCACTGGCAAAAACTATACTGCTGTTGGACTATGCAGAAGGTGCCTTGTACAGAGATGTACCAGGCATCCTTCCACCACCTACAGGGGCAAGATGTGCTCTCTCGGCAGAGCCAGCTTTCTGCACTGTACCTGGCAGGCTGGTGCCTTCTGCCAGAAAGGGGTCCAGCTTGCTGCACTGGTGGCTGTTTCTGCCGTCCTGAATAGGAACACAAAACTGCTCTGCTCAGTTGTGTGAAGCTCAGAGGCTGCAGACCATCTCCCCAGGAGATGGCTCAAACCACTGTGAAAACAAAAAGTCAGGCAAGCAGCAAAGACAAGCTGGTAGCAAAATGAGTGTTACTCAATCGCCTAGGAGAGTAGGGTAGGGATAAGTGCTAGCCCAGTTCCTGAGGTTGTCTGTACAACCAGGGAAGACCCCAGCTTCCCCTCCCAATCTCTCATGCTATGGAAGAGACGTGTCCTGGGGTGTGGTTCCATCTTTCAGACTCCCACAGCTTAGGCAATCGACTCCGTGGCTGTGCTGGTATGAGGGACCAGAGGCACAGGGTTGTTTTACCTCTTGTGTTGGAGCCCACCCTGCCACGCTGAGGTGCATGGGCTAGATAGAGGATTTTTGTTACAGCCAGTGCCAGCACCCTGTACGAAGGAAGTGGAATCAACATTTGTCACTGCGGAAAGCACCATCAACTGAGGCTACCCACGCATATGTGCTGGCAATATGGAGAACAGGAAACAAGCGTTGCACATGTGACAGTGCACCTTCCACCCTAAGGGTTCGAAAAGGTTTGCAATCCTGCATTGCCAAATTAGCCTTCCGTAACTCCTTTGCAAGCCAAGCAATCATGGTAGCATCATTCTGCAGATCACTAAAGTAAGCCACATGGATGCTCCCCTGTAACTCACTGAAGTACGTCCCATTCAGGGCTGATGGTAGATAATCCAAATGCCACCACCTGGTTCCTTTGCCATCATTTGACCATATGGCCTCTCAAATGTCCTTTATCTATTACTTCAAAAGTGGTTTTGTTTCTTTTTTTCTTTGCAATGTTGACTTGAGCTAGAGCACAGGTGTTGCCCTACTTGAGCTGCCATCTGCACACAAACCCTTTCTGTAGCTTGGGTTGGTTGGCTTATGTGATCAAGTGAGCATACTACGCTGCTTCATAGAGTGGCTCCAGGCTACTGCCATAGACCACCCATGGTCCTCCACGGCCTTCCCAGAATTCCCTGCCAAGTGTCCAGAAAGGATAAGCAAGGTCTCTCACAGTGCTATGAAAAGCCCTTATTGTGCATTTCAGCCGACTACATGGCTGCGATTCGTGCTAGTTCTGGTATCGCATGAAAGTAAGCGCAGGGCTGGCATGGACCGTGCAGCATTTCTGCTGTCATGGGGGCCAGGCTCACTCAAGGTCAGTGATATGACCATAAGTAACTCCAGTTGTCTCCACTGGGAGAACTTTGTAGAAACACAGCAGCCAAGAGCAAGAATATCTTCATGAAAGGTTTGTGTTACATAAGTGGTTTAAAAAAAAAAGGAGGAAATTAAGCAAATTCATAAAAAAAAATATCAGAGAGTGTTCCTTGAAACGGTAGCTCTGTGAAGCACTTTGTTTATTAACCCAAGTCTACAAAAACACTAAATAGAATTAGGAGCTTGGTCGTGGAGTTTTAAGGAGTGTCTAGGGCACTTGCCCCTCTGCCAAGTGTTTGGATGAAGTACTGAAATAACATATCCAGAAAAAAAATGAGAAACTGTGTTTTACTTAGGGAGGAGGGGAGTCAGAGCAATTAATCTGCCAGAGGCAATCCTCTTCATTACAATGAGTAAGTGTTTACCGTTCCTGAGCGGGGTACAGGTGACGTGTGCTTTACAGCAGACACAGATGAATTATCTGGAAGAGATAGCAGACGTTCGAGCTTATTGGGGAGGTGAGGGGGTCTATTAATTTTATCTGCAAGTGATTCTGTTTTGGGCTGTGAATGAACTAGTCGTCGATTCAGTGTCATGGTACCTAGTCCAAAGGCAGATTAACTGCTTTTACCCCTTACTGAGGCCGTAGAGCGTGATGGTGGATTCAGTGTTGTCAGGAGGACAAGGGTATGACTCAGGGTTTGTTTTTCTCCCCCTTTCTTTGTTTTGATTTGTTTATGAAGTAGGTGGCTGTGTTCCAGTCTGTTTGTAATGAACATGCTGATAGCAAGCTAAACAGAATTTTGGGGGAGTATTGTAAAGAAGTCTATAACAGCACAATGTATAGATGCATCACAGTAACCCCTCGCTAAAAGTGAAGCGCTTTATTGTCCAGGAAGGGACAGGCCACAATAAGAACTGAATGCAGCCCATATTTTTGAAAGCATTGCTTGTTTGTAAGATAGGGGATGTATTGATGGTTCTTTCCGATTTTGACCCCAGAGTTTACATTTCCATCTGTTTCCATTAATACTGTCCCAGAATATCACTTGATAACAATAAATTCCATAACTGGCCTTTTTTTTGGCCAAGATCTACAGTGTCGTTAAAGGTTTGATATGACTTGCAATGTAAAACTCGTGTCAGTAATGAATTGAAATAATCTTGCATTTACTTAGGAGAAAAAAAGTTTAGTCTTTAGAAATACTGCAAACAAATGATATTTTCAGAAGCTCTCAGATGGTTTGGGTTGCCAAAGTTACGTTGAAAGTCAGTAAGGTCCAGGTCTAAATCACACTGTAAGTGTTTCCTAAAGGCTTTAAGGGCGAAATCTGTGTCTCCACAGATGATCTGGACAAGACTCTTTATACCCTTTAAGGTCTGGGCCCGATGCTTAGGACTGAGGAGTGGGAGAGAAGTCACAGAGGGATGAAGGGAGGCTCCTATCAATCAGCTACAAACTGGCTGACCAAAAGTAAGTTTTGGAGGAGATGGCTGAAATCCATGCTTATAATGATGGTTTCTCTTGACAAGATATGTATCAAGATGCACAGCGTTTGGTGGTTTTCCTTAAAGCTGCAGTTCTGCAGAGAACCGATGTGGCAAGCCCCTCATCTCAATTGCTCGCTTCCAAGTTTGTTTGAATGTGGACGAGAGAGAAGGCAAAACACAGTGGCTCAGACAGCAAAGGCCACAACACTTCTTGTTTTAAGACTCCGATAATTAAGCCATTAAAGATTGCTGGGGTTGGCAATACCATGTCTACAGGGAGTTAATTATTCCTACAACTGGTAAAATACCATGACAACAACAAAGAACGACGTTTTATAGACAAGCAACAACGACGAGCTCCTGCCCTGCAGCATGCAGTCGGAAGGGCCAGCCTGTACCCTCCCGAGTCAGTGGGATGTCTCAAACGAATAAGAGCAACTTAGAACCCACATTTCTGCTGTGAAGGTGATAAGAAAGGATGCAGTAAAGACGAATAAAATATACAGACTAGAGATGTGTCAGTCAGTGAGGATGCACTGCAGCGGTACAGTCTGCATGGTTAGGTACTGCTTCAACAGCAGAAGAATGGGCCCAGGGGCTTGCTGATTCACTCCTCCTTGTTTTTCATTTTGCTCCTTCATAGAGATTGTGGGTTTGGTCTACAAGTCTCTCCAAGGGCATCTGCTTTGGTGTTCATTTTTTTTTTTTTTTCTTTTCTCACCAATACCCCCCAAGGACTTCTACTTATTTCCCTTTCTGTGCAGCAGCAGCAACACAGAGGCTCTAATTTGGTTGCTGGAAGCATATTTTCATGGTGAGAATGGCTTGTCTTCCTTTGAGACCTTTCAAAGAGCCCCACCTTGCATAATTGCAGGATTTCAGCCGAGGTCTTGCTGCTGAAGGATTCCTTTTTACTCAGTAACCTAATATCGCTTACA
>NW_009260338.1:255148-257263 GCF_000687185.1 Egretta garzetta
TCCCTACTGTCCTGGTTTCAGCTGGGTTAGAGTTAATTTTTTTCCCAGTAGCTGGCATAGTACTGTTTTGGATTTAGCATAAGAAGAATGTTGATAACTCACTGGTGTTTCAGTTGTTGCTAAGTAGTGCTTACATCAGTCAAGGACTTTTCAGCTTCCCATGCCCTGGCAGGTACACAAGAAGCTGGGAGGGGGCACGGTCAGGACAGCTGACCCCAACTGGCCCAAGGGCTATTGCAGCCCACATGGCCATACCATGCTCAGTATATAAACTGAGGGGAGTTGGCTGGGGGGCAGTGATTGCTGCTCAGGGAAGAGCTGGGCATTGGTCGGTGGGTGGTAAGCAATTTCATTGTGCATCACTTATTTTGTATATTCTTTTATCATTATTAGTACTACTACTACTACTACTATTTTACTTTATTTCAATAATTAAACTGTTCTTATCTCAGCCCACAAGATTTCTCACTTTTACTGTTCTGATTCTCTCCCCCATCCCATGAGTGGGGCGAGCGAGCAAGCGGCTGCATGGGGCTCAGTTGCTGGCCAGGGTTAAACCATGACACCTATCTATAAAAGCCTTGTTTTTTAATTCATGTAATTTTCCCATTGAGAACAGAGACTAGTTAAGGCATCTGCTAAAAGCTATTCATTAAGTTATTTGTTGGAAAAGAATTCAAAACAAATTTCTGTGAGGTGGAAGCTTAAAAGTCTTAAGGGGACTGGCAATAAAACATCCAATTTCATTTATAGGACACCTGTCAAAATTCAGGTAGCCTTGGTTGTGGCAATATTTATGTGTTATTAAATCACCTTATTCCTGTTCCAGAAGGACAGAAATCAACATTACATTTGTCCTTTCTGGTGACAGTCTCAATAGGCAGGCCACTGGCTGGATAGTATGGAGATCCTGTGGTACACAGTATGTAAATATATGGGGAGGTTATTTTTTTTAGTTTTGTTTTTTTCTTCCAGGGGAACACGGGACATGAGAAATGCCCCACTGGGTCGGATCAGCGATCCACCTAGCCCACTGCCCCGTCTCTGGCAATGGCAGGGTGTGTTCAGGGAGCATGTGTGAGCCCAGCCACCTCCTGTAGTTCACTTTGAACTTCCGCAACAATCACAGCTATTATATTTGGGCTGCTAGAGGTGTATACCTACATATACCTTTTGGTATCCATGTATGAACCTGTTGTCCATGAATTTGTCTCATGCCTTTTTGAACCTGCTGATGCTCTCTGACTCCAATCCCTCCTGTGGCAAGAAGGTCCAGAAGTTCACCACCCTCTGTGAAAAGGACTTTTTAAAATCTCTCTTAAATGGACCTCCTACTAGATTAATTGAGTCCTCTCACCCTCATCTTCTTGCATTGTGGGGTTTCAGGAACATCTCTATGTTCATGTTGTTTCTACTGTCTCCATGGTTTTATAAACCTTCATCATACTCAGCCTCGGTCTTCTCTCCAAATAGGGGAGTACTAGCCTTTTTAGTCTCTTTTCATAAGGCAGCTTCACCATCTTCTCAGCTGGTTTAGTTGCCCTTCCCTAACTCTGCTACATTCTTCCTGAGAAGTGGAGCTCTGAGCTGCACCCGGCTGCTGTGGGTGCACCAGGATTTTATATATCGGCCTTGCTCTCGATCCTCTTCCTGATGAGACAGAAGCATCTCCATGGTATATGCTGGGTGTCTGTATTGCTATCTGTACGTCAGGACTAAACTGCAGCTGTTTGCCTATCAAAACAGCACAAAATTCCCTGAAAAAAATCTATCAGGGGATATATGGAGTCTACTGAAGAATGAATTAACCATTTATTCTGGTGGCTGCTGTTTTACAAATGAGGTAAAGGGATATTGTGATTTAACCCCAGCTGGCAGCTCAGCCCCACGCAGCCGCTCGCTCACTCCCCCCCCGGATGGATGGGGGAGAGAATCGGAAGGGTAAAAGTGAGAAAGCTCCTGGGCTGAGATAAAGACAGTTTAATAAGGAAAGCAAAAGCCGCATGTGCAAGCAAAGCAAGGTGAGAATTCATTGACTCCTTCCCATGGGCAGGCAGGTGCTCAGCCATCCCCAGGAAGGCAGGGCTCCATCATGCATAATGGTGACTTGGGAAG
>NW_009260338.1:257296-264360 GCF_000687185.1 Egretta garzetta
CTCTGGGTAAGCACGGCTCAGCAGTAACGACAGCATCCCTGTGTTACCCGCACTGCTTTCAGCACAGATCCAAAACTATAGTACCCCCATGCTAGCTGCTACGGAGAAAATTAACTCTACCCCAGCCCAAACCAGCACAAGGGAAAAAAAAAAAAGCTTGAAAACCCGCATGAAGCTCTTTCATAACATCACACATTTTTTTCAGCATTGTAGAAAAAGAACACTCACCAGGAAAGGCCGAAACTCTGAATGGATGCAAAACTGCTAGGTGCAATTTGAAATGAGGAATTTTTAAGTCTCTGAGACCTGGACTTCAGCCACCTTCCTGCAGCTCTCCCTCCTTTTCCTTGCCCCTCTGGCCAGCATAAGGAGATCCAGAGAAAGAAAGAAGCCGTGGTGACTGAGGCCTGAACTATGGGCTCCTGTTTGAAGACACCAGCTGTGAATCTGCTTCAAATTAATACCGCCTTATTTTCACTCTTAAAATGATCCTCCAAAAAGGTAGCAGCCAGAAGCCGAACTTGTGGCAATCCCTCTCCACTGAAAACCTGGCTTGTGAGCCTCAGGAGAGGGAGAATGGTTCAAAACTGCAAGACAGAAAGCTATTGCAGAAACCACGCGCACACAGTTTTCCTGGCCCTCTCTGATGGATTTTTCCATCAAAAAAAAAGGATGCTTTGGCCTAGCAGCAGTAACTTGAGGTTCTGCGTGCCCAGCAAAGAGGTATCTGCACCGGGCTTCCTGCGAAACACAGGAGGAGAAGCTGATCTGTTCCACGCGGGCACATGGAAGGAAGGCTTGATAGGACAGACACACGGCCAACTGCTACAAGAAACGCCCAGGTCGGAGGCGTGCACAGTGCCAATTAGGCATTGAATTTCAACCATCTTGCTAACTAAACTTCCTGCACTTCAGCAGCTGCACGGCTGAACCTGCACTGAAGGTGTTTTCCTCTGGTCTCTCCCTGATGCGGACCCCCTTCCCCTCCTCTCTCCTCTGCCCTCGAGCGGCGATGAGCTCCCAGGGACTCCCCAGCTCAGGCTGAGCAGGTACGGCCAGCCGGCCGCATGTGCAAGGGGCTGGTCATGCTTTTGAAGTCGGGCAGAGGAGGAGGATGATATTTGGCTGAGCTGTTTCCAAGAGTGCCATCTGTTCGCTGCTCCGCTGCCTCTCTCACAGCGGTGATGGGCAGGGCTGGCTCAGACAGCCTGTGAAGGCACCTAAAGGTGAGCGGGGTGCCTGCTCCTCACTCTTCCACACTTCTTACAAAGGACAGGGCGGGAACAAGCTGCAGCAAGATGATCCTCTTGCCTCACAGGCCCACGGTCTGTAAGACTGGAAGGGCATTAGCATTTTGCACCCATGCACCAAACCCCCTTGCAGAGGACACAGCCATGGAAAGGGCCACCTAAAGGGGTCAGAATCCTTGCCTTCTGCAGTTCCTCCCTGCAAAGCCTTGCTTTGCCCTGCCTGAGCCTTTTTACCTTACTGCTCCTCAGTAATGCTCCCAGCCCTCCTCTCTCTGCTCAATCCTATCTCCATCCTGTGGGAACGCTTTAATTCTCGAGGCAGCGCTGCCCCTGGGGTCACAGTTTCAAGGTTATCGTCTGCTTCATGCATTATGTGTCAAACACCCTGACAGAATTGTTCTTTCCTGATGCTGACAGCTCCAACCAAACAAATATTTAATAGTTTATGGTGGTGGGAATTCTTCAAAATTTCTTGTCCTTGCTGATGTCTCCCGGAGAAAATGAAAAATCTGCCACTCCAAGGATACTAGCAAATGCTGCAAGCCCTAGGCTTGCAACTCAGGGCTTGCATGCCTGTGCCTGGCTGCGGTGCATGTAAGCACGCAGGCTCTGCTTTTTGTCTAGCTATGGGGCTCGTCTGAGCACTCCTCGCTTTGCAACCTCCTTACATAGATATGGACTAGTTCTTACAATCCATGTTTTACATCCCAGGTGTGTATAAGACCCCTGCCTTGTTTACTGCAGGTATGGGATTTGCAAGTGTTGAAATGGCCTTTCTCCACACGAAGGACAGACAGATGGATGGATGGATGGACGGATGGATGGATGGAGTTCCTACTGGATTGGGCTCTGCATGGCAATCTGCTAGAGAGCGGTGAATGGCCCATGCTTTAGTCATTAGATGCTCCATACATTAGTCATCCACCGTGAGAATGTGCACTAACATCGTGAAACCCCGCTGGCTTTGGAGGGTGATCTTTATGCTACACAAGGAAAATAGGAATCGTTTGGGTTTTTTAATTCTGTAGAGTTACACGTGTCTCAAATCCCCTATTTCACTTTCCTGATAGGTCCCCATTGCTAACAAAGGACTGGATATAGTTACTAGAGCAAGGGTATTTTTTGCTGAGCTCTGTTTTTCTGTTGGCCAGGAAAGATCAGCACTGGCTATTTAACCTTTGTGTTCAACGACTGTGCTGTGTTTCCATACGCAGACCTGTCTCTCGGTGCTTTTCTTCCTCTTGATGGTTGGCTGGTCAAAAGCATTCCCATGTTTCCCTTAGACATTTATGAACATGTGTAAATATACTTTAGAGCAATCCAGTCCATCATACTTCCCTCCTGTCTTCTTTCTATAATTGCCCGAAGTGAACGATGCAAGCTTGCAATATTACTTTATGAGATGCATATGAGACTTGCACTGTGCATGGGGATGTGAGAACCAGGGTCAGGAGCTTTGAAGCTTGCAGACAGCTGAAGGGAGGCAGCCATATGAAAAAGAAATCATATGAAAGAGCATATAGTACAGGAAAAGGCAACCAGTAATGTTGGAGCTAAAGACTGGAAATTAGCTTTCCAGAAAAAACAGTGAAGAGAATCAAACAGAAATTGAACTCAAACCTCAGTTTTTCATATTTAAACTCTTCATTAGTTCCAAGTTTTTTAACCCAGCACTTAATCAAAGGAAGAGCCTTTTTGCATCCTCTCTTCTCCTATTCAACTTGAGCACTGCATCTTGACCACAAACTATTACTGTCACAGTGATTTACCTTTCTGGCATTAGTTATGGCCTTTGCATCCATTTCCAGCTCACTGGGTGGTTAGTTTAGCCTTCCGGCATTTAGGGGAAAAGTCGAGTGAAGATTAGGTTTCAGCAGTGGCAAATCCAAACATTTAAAAAAGAAGACCAAAAAAAAAAGGAGGAGAGTTTGAAAAGGGAGTGGAATTATCTGCATTTCATTTCTGCATATGAGCTTTTAGAATCCACGTTACCTAGTCTATCCTCACAGCTCTGAGGGCAAAGAATGCACATTCTATGTTCAACCCAACTAAAAACCCCCTGACTCCAGAGCTCACCTTAAAATGACAATGCAAAACCAGTGGTTGTTTTCTCTCTGATCCTCAGCTGCTTTTCCAAGGTCTGTAACAGCTTTACCTGTTGCTTGTAGATGCCCATAACTACTTCATCACTCCGTAACTACAAGGAGCAGAGCATAGTGTCTTGTGGGAGCACTAGTGAGGCACAGCAAACAGCACCTAATCCTTTTTTTGTGATAACTTCCAGCAGTGAAGTCCTGTGAGGAGATGAACAACTGCTAAGCAACCTTCCCACAGCTGAGCAACAGTGATGGGAAAATGGCCCAGGCATCTCAGTGCCTGATTTCACAGGTGACTAAGCAAACAGGAGAAGCTAAGCCCTCCCCAAAAGCCCTGGATGGTTGGTGATCTGACAAGAGATGCTGTCCCAGCTGCTTGCTGCTGGCTCCCTGTAGCGAGCACTCTACCATGCCTTTATACTGGGCTCCTATTTTAAGGTCACCAGAGCACGTTAAGCTTGAGCTGTGTCCCGCTGGAGCGCAGGGGCAGTGCTCCTGCTTCCTCATATACTCCATGGGTCCTGTGCGCCATAGAGACAGAAAAAATTAGCCAAGTACTGAGCTGGTGTGATCTTACTAATGCCAATGCAAGAGTCAAAAAACCCCCAACCTATTCTACCAGTGTCCCTTTGCTCAGTTTTACAAATGATCAGAACCTCCTAATTTGCTTCCTGAGGCTTTCCAGAGCTCTGCTGGACCTTGCGGCCCATCTTTCTCTAGCATGTTACTTTTCACTGCAGCCTCGCTTTATCCTTCCCAGCTTTACCTTTGTCATCAGCTGTTTTCACCTTATCTACATTTTGCAAAAGTGAATCTTGCCTGCTTTCAAAACCATCTTCAAATGGACAGACTCCTGATGACAAAAATAAGCATCTTAATCAGTCTCATAATCATGAAAAGCCCCAGAGGGGACCAAGAAAACAGGGAGTTTGCTTGCTGCGGGTGTCAGGTGCGCTGCAGCATTTGTGTGTTGTCTATGCTTTTGAAAGACGCCATATACATGAACAAGCAATAGGAAGGAATGATGCAGTTTTTGTGGACTTAGTCAAAAATAGTCTGCAGAATTAACTACTTCAAATGGTCAGGCAAGCTGACACAATTTAACATCTGTGGATTTTTTTTTTTATTTTTTTGCCCGTGTCTTAGCAGAGATAGCAGTGATTGGCCAGGCTTACCATGGCCATGTGCACGTCAACTAAATGCAGAACAGTTGTTAGCTCTAAATATTTGCTGAGGATAGGCTTTCTAAGCCATAGCAAAATGATGTTGACACAAATGTGGTACACATGAGAGAGAGAGATGTGTGTTCAAACGATAGGACATCATGCCCATGTCTACATAGCCAGCGACTTGCCATTGACTTTTTTTTTTTTTAGCTTGGCAGCATGAGTCACTGGTCTTTTGCTCTTTTTGGTAAAGAGCTTTGGGATCTCTGCTGTCTACCCACAAAGTGCATTATTACAAAACAGTTCCCTTGACTGCCCTTTCCGCAGGCAGACATTGGCCTTTTTCCAAAGGCATATTGTATTTGCATTGATCACGCTGCTGACTATATGACCTTGTCATTAGGAAAACATGAAACACAAAAAATGTGAGCTACTTGGACTCCTCCTTCTAGTATTATTCATTGTTTTATTTTCTGATCTCTGAAAGAGATTTCAGAGCCAGCAGGAGGTCTGTTTGAGACCCTCTGACACCACGGAATTCATGGGACTTCAATTATCCAAGTGATCTAAACAAAAGAAGTTAACAACTGAGTAGCGTATGATTGATTGTTAGCTCTAAACTGAAAAAAAAAATAATTTGGCAGCTGGAATGGTTACATGAAACTCTGGAGGTTGCTCCTCCAACAGCCTGACTAGGGCATCAGATTGGATGTGCTGGATGTAAATAAAGCCGGAAGCATTCACAGAAGGTTGTTTCTGTACTCACAGGCACCCTTTTTTCTCTGTTCTTTCGCTGTAATGAGCTACTCAGTCATTATGGCGGGCATCCTCACAGTTCTTCAGGTCAGCATCCAGCCAGTAACCGTAACGCTTCTGGGACTGGGAAAGAAAGATCACTGGGGAATCAGGATGGAGGGAGACCTGGAGACTGCACAAAGCCAAGAGTCACAGACTAGAAACAACACCCTGAGAATTCGTGATTCCCAGCAAAATGGTGATAGGCCTAGGGCTGGAAGACCCCGGACTTGTTGCCTATCTGTTGGTAGCAGAATGTACAGGAGAGCCGGGCGAGATCATGGTCCTTGAATTCCTCTTCCCCTGATCCTCTCATGTGTTAACAGTTTTGTATTCACTTAACATGCACTCTGATGCATCAAGCCCAGCCAGTCTGCACATTCAAAAGGCACAGAGGGCAGTGCTTTCTCCCGTAGCACATTAGTCTGTGGCTGTGAATTCTGGGTTGCCCTCGATGCTAGAAGAATATGCATATTCAAAAACAAAAGGAAAAAAAAAAAACAAACAAAAAAACAACACAAAAAACCCCAGACCAAATAAAACCCAACTTCTTGGCTGTATTTGTAGCAGAAAGGTCTGTCAAGGGCAGTTCAGTGAATGCAGGTACAGCAAAGTTCAAGAAGTCCTTACGCTGCAGTTTGCTTGAGAGTATCCTGGGGACAGAATAACCCTGTGCTTGCCCTTTGCTAAGCATGGGGAGAGATTGGCCCTTTCTGGCACCCCATCTGGCTACCCTCGCCTTCTTAGGTCTTTATTCTGATGGTGGAAGGAGGGCTTGGGCCACAAGGACACTTTTTCCCCTTTTGCCTGCTCTCAGGAGGCTCTAAGACTGCTCTAAGGAGCCAAGTCAGGGAGCATTAGGAAACACTTCATCGGGAAACATCAAAACAAATGTAGTTACATAGTTTGCAGTTTTTAGTCAAGAGCTCTTCTTTTCTTCCTTGAAACTGTAAGCTTTTAAGGAAAGGCACATACAGCTATGTACTTGACTGCCTGCGGTGATTTTCCCCACGCTCAGAATACGCAAAGCATCCTACCAAAAATCACATAAAATTGCTGTAATGCAGCACTTGCAACAACACCCTGTGACAGGAGTTGATCTCAGGACTTATTTGTGTATTTTTAGCATGTAAAAATATGTTTGTCAAAGTTTGCAGTGCTGCCAGTACCTGTGACTTTTAATTCATCTCGCAATACCGAGTGTTTTCGTTAGCCACAATTGCTACGATTGGCTTCTCAGGAGAATCTCCATTTCCTGCAAATAGAAACTAATGGATGGTCATGAAAACTGAATCAGAGGAGGAGATGGGGAAGAGGAATCTGAAGCTGACTTGGCAAAGACAGCAAGGGACTAGGAAGACAGAGCTTACAAGAAGCCAAGATTCAGAGGCAGAGTTCCCCTTGTTCAGGAGAGGCAACTAAGAAACCAGCTGGGATGACTAACAAAATTGTACAGGGTGCCCTAGATGGGAAACTGGGCGTTAGCCAGAACATGGGAGGGAAGCTGACAACAGGAACGGGCGTAAGGTCAGGGGGACATCTGGGCAAGGAGATAGAGAGGAGAAAGAGCACAGACAGTTTGGTAAGAAGGCGTAGAGGGAAAAAAAAACTGGGTGGAGAATCTTTTTCTGTAGTAATCGCCTTCCCCCAAGAAAGCCCAGATTTCTGTACCTTCCTGTTGCTCTGCATCACAAGGGTGAAGGGTTGCTATTGCAGTCAATCATTTCCTTGGTCCAAGGAATAGAGGTCTGTGTAGG
>NW_009260338.1:264630-286885 GCF_000687185.1 Egretta garzetta
AGCTCAATGCTACAACATGGAATTTCTACTTTTATAATCCAGATAACTATATACCGCACCCTCTCTGTCAGAGATTTCAAAGTCAGGCCTTCAAAAGTTGGACGTGCCAGGGTTAAGGTTGCCTGCATGCATATGTTAAAAGACCCCTGTTAATTTTATGGTGACATGCCACTCGGCAGGACCCTTGCCTCACCCAGCGCACAAGATGGATGGTGCTCACGTAATGAGCAGCTGCTCAGTATTTTTTCCCTTCGTTGTTCGGAGTGTGTCTCCATGCCTTATTGACTGCATACTATCTGTGTTGAAGGCAATTACTTTCCTCATGAGTTTTTCTGTGCTGCTTATTGCTATAGTAACTGCGTGCCTCGCAAATACGAACTCATCTGTTTCCTCTCTTCCCTCTGAGATGGCAGGGCGCTACCTGTGTTTCATGAATGCGGAGCTGTATTTCATGAAAGCAGAGCTGAGGAACGGAGAGCAGAAGCTGAAGACAAGTCACCAATTTCAAGTGTCTGTGTTAGAGTGGGACTTTGTGTTTCCCAGCACTTGGTGACTCACAGCACTTTGCAGGCTCGAGCTCCAGCTTGCTTTGCCTTTAGTTCTTCAGTACCTCCTGCAACTTCAAAGCCCCAAGTCAGGCACCTGGGAAATGATGAACACACAACTACTGACCATCTCTGAAAAGTGTGAATGACTTAACTAACATCACATACAAAATCTGTGTCACAGACTGGGACAGCATCTATTCATGCAGCTTGATTCTCATCTGCCTCTGACCACGACACCAGCCAGTCCCTCACCTCATTCATCATGTACCATATGTTTGAGGTGCATTGCCATGGATTCCAGAGGCAAGGAAAGCATCAGCTAATTCAGTTGTACAGTGAACTAAAAAAAAAGTATTGCCAAATAAATGTTGCAAATGTTACAGAACAAGCCAACTAGGTATGCATGAGCAGCGTGATTACTCTGCTTGCTTGCATATTTGTCCTTTTTCTCTTCTCCGTGTTGTGTTTTAATTCCTTCTATATTACATCCCCTGGGTCGGGACTGTCGTTTTCTGTATTTGCAAAGCACCCTGCATATGCTCCAAATGATTCGAACAGCCTGTGAGATACGTAAATACCACCATTATAAACAAGGGGAAAATTAAAGTGTGGGGCCTAATTTAAAAAAAAAAAAAGGGTATAATGATTGCACATTTCTTATTTGTACAAGAGAAGAGGCCATCTGTGAGTGCACAGTCCTGCTCCTGTGGCAGGCTGGACACATGGGAACGGCCTTTTTGAGCACTGATGTGCAGAAGGTGTCAATAATTCAGCGCATCCCTATTTTGGACGGGATAGATACATGTGAGTCACTCAAAGTAACATAGGAAGTCAATCAATCTTGTCATTTAATCAGTATAACAAAGGAAAAATATGTTTCCCTAAAATAGCAAGCAAATAAGTCATGAGAGAGGTAATACTTTAAATTTTGCTGAGAGTCTGTAAGTTCCAATAAGCACCAATCTTTCTCACTTAATTAGCCTCCTCAGGGAGCTACAATGCAGGTGTTTTTCATTATTTTCAGCAGAAGTTTAGCAATTTCTCTTCAGGTTGCTTTTTCTCAGGACAAACCTCTGCTTTCCAGCTGGGGATAGTTTTGTTTCTAAATTGTTCCTCCCTTTATCCCCTCCTAGATCATTGGAGCAAACAGCACTTTCTCCTCCTCCATCCTCCTTGTGTATCCTCCTGGAGAAGAAAAAGAAAATGTAGGCTGAGGAAACAGTGCTGCTGTCTGAAATCTCACCTATCTGTGTGCTTACCGCAGGGACAAATCAATGAAGGCAGGAATCTTTTTTTTATTGTTAGTAATAGCACGGTCCTGGCCAGATGCAAGGGAAAAATACGAGTCTCTCGCTAGAAGGCTTGACCAACCCCCTGAAAGATTATTTTAAGCTGTTTTCAAGGGCTTATGTCTTATTTTAGCAAGTCACAGTCCCACATGCCCAGCTGCCCCCCATTCACACAATTCGGGGTGGGTCACATTACTACACATGCCAAAGCAGGAGTGACCTATTGGCTGCAGAAAATCTTTGGGAATGGAGTTATGCAGAGCAGTCGGTCCCTGGCTTTCTGTGGGGTGGTTCTTCAGTTCATGGAGCGTTCAAGCTTTACGGTTGGCTTTGGTTTTTGTTATTCTATCCTTGCCTTTAGGGTGGGTCTTAGACACCCGTTTTGTGCATCCATTCCTCTTTTCTCAGGATGTTTGGGATTTGAAACCTTCCAGCAAGATTTGCTGTAAAAGAGAGTTAAAGAAAGGAGTGTTTTCCACTGACTTAGCTGGAAACTGGGTGCCTCTGAAAATGCTACTCCATGCCCTGTGCTTCTAGGCATGCTGAATAAGTGACCTCTAGAATCTATGGGGCCTGAAACTGCAAAAATACTCATGGTAAGTTCAAAATACAAATGTAATCCCAGCTCTGTAGCTCAGGAGCCTCTCTGAGATCCTTCCCAAGGCACGTGAAACTCTGATGGGAGGCATGGAGGACTATGGAAGTGGGTGAGTGTGAAACAGATAAAATAACTGTAGACTCATGGTTAACTGTTAATTTTCCTTCCTTGGCAAGGACAACGTCGGAAGGTCTGTTTAGTGAACTCCCCCGGGATCTGTAGGTAGCTCGGAGCAGGCTTTAGCAGCTTTATCTGCAGGCACTCCTCAGTATTTTAACCCACTGATGCTCTGTGAGGGAAGATTTGTGAATGTTACTAGCTGCCTAACTCTGGCCCCAGAGCAGTGCCTTGCATTTACAGTCCTTTCCTAGTCGGAAAACTCTCCTAGCCCATTGACTAATTAGGTCATTTTAATTTACAGAAACATTAGGCCCCGATTTTTAAATCTGGCATTGAAATACTGCCGCTGAAATGTTCTTGCCTCCACCTCCAAGTTTTGCTTATGCCAACGTTAAGCGTGACATAAATCAGTGGCTCTCTGACTAGCTGCCTCTTAGCAGTTGCTTTAATATCTGCATACAGGCGTGTGGGAGGGGGCAAGAGACGCCGTGTGCCTGGGATGAGAATGGAAACCCAGCGGGCCGACGTGCCCTTTTCTCTTTGCTCCCCGAGGTGGGCAGGCGCACAGCTCTCTCCTCTCAGCCCCAGCCCCTACCCTAAAGATAAAGATACACCCCTACCCTAAAGAGAAAGATGAAGATCTAAAGATACAAATTGAACCGGTAAGTACTTGATAGCTCCTTTGCACAGCGTATGCACGAGCGCTGCACAGAGGTAAGGAAGCGGCGATGCCCTGAGGAGCAGCCGGCAGGAGCTTTTCGTTGGGTACAGCCATTCCCAGGAACTCATTCCAGCTGGGGCGTGGCCGGAATTGGGAATTAAACTGTGATCTTAATTCCTTAGCTTTTTCTGGTCTTGGTCTGAGTGTTGGTGTTCTTGCCTATGCTTTTGTCCACACTGTTACAATACATTTGGTGCTAAAACCCCTTCTGGATATAACAGATCTCTTAAAAAGCCCATAGGCAACATTCAGGAAATTTCTGTATGGTGTTTTCTAGGTCATCTTATGATGTTGGTAAGTACAATGGGGAAAAACCATCAGGTCCCTCTTTGGCATTGGTTGTTCATTATACAAGTACTTTAAAGAATGAGTATAATATAGGGAGAGTATGTACGTTCACATGTGTATAAGTTAAGACATGTGCTTATATGTACACGTTAAAGTTATTAAGTTAATTAGTAACAGAGCGGCAAGATTCCCTTTATTTTTCAAGCTCTGTTTTATGGGATTTATTTAGGAGCGTAGCAGCAGCCAGTCTACAGCAGCTCGCTTCCAGAGCAGCCAAATGAGTCATTTCCACCTACGCTAACACATGTCAAAATGGTTCCTACTGTGTGTCTACCTATTAGAAATAAACGGAAAATAACTATATTAGTCTCAGTTTCTGCAGCTTCTTTTACCTGAGGGTCTTGAAGCAGTGTAGGAATGTAGACCTCCCAGCCCTCCCATGGTGGCAAGGTATAGTATTTACATTGAGGCATGCCGTATGCATTCCTAGGTGGGGAAACTGAGGCACAAAAGCGTTCATTTGCCTAACGTCACACGGCAGCTCTGCGAAAAGAGGAAAACTAGATGCTGCCTGCTCCCATAGCTATGCTGCCTACCCACTGGACACCGCTGCCATTAAATCCCAGAAATGTTATATTTTTTTTTGCTTTATTTCCAGCTGGAAGTGATGGAGGATTTTTCCTTTCTGTTGCTTGGCTTCCCCCTGACCTTTGGGTAGTCTCTCTCATTGGCTGGGTGCATGCATTTCCCTCCAGCTGCCTGGATGCGGACGTGTCTCAGACCTTCCCCTCCGGCGGCAGGATTTCATCAGCCACCCTGCCTCAACCATGTGTTTCTCTTCCCATCTTGCTGAAAGAAATTTTGTTATTTTTTTCCTCTAGCATATATCAGACAGCGCTAGAAAAAAATGCAGAAAAAGCCTTCAAGACTGATGTGTATTTTATCAATTCATTGTCTTACTTAACAACTCGGTGTTAATTGAAGCTAAGCCACTAATTACTGCAACTCTGCTCCTCTGGACTTTTCCACAACCTGCAGATCAGTCGGATTTCCTGTTCGAAACAGCTAAAATGAGAACAGTTAAAACTCTGAACAAGCAGGGATCTGAACTTGGCAGCACGAACACGCATCCACTTGACACATGACCTCGCTTCTGCTAAAAACATCTTGCTAACAAAAACTTGCATGAGTAGTCTACTTGATATAGGGGGCTTTAAATCTTTAATTAAGATACGTGGCAGTGAAACTTTTGGTCTAATGCTGTAGCATCATTTCATACTGCTACTCCGAGGATTTGGGTTCTAAACCTATTCTCAGTTTTGACTCCTGAAACAAAGGCGGCTGGAATCATCAGAGATGGCACAGGGCTTTTTTTAACCTATCAACCTTTACTGGTCACATTAGATAGAATAAAAGTGTGTTTGTTCTTTTCTGGAAATATTTTGCCAATAATCACCTTTGCTGGAGGTGGAGAAGCAGTGACTGGAACAGAAGACACAAAAGAAAGAAAAGAAAGTGGCCTTGTCAGGCCTGTAACTTTTCTTGAATTATTTCATTAGCGAGGATGAAATCAAATGGGCTACATAAAATCTAGAGCCCCGTGTTGGGCATCAGGGTCCTACGTACAGTGCAAGGACAGAGTTAATTTTCCTTTTTAATGGGACCTGAACAAAACATAGGATGGAGCTTCTGGTGTTCAGCCTACGATGAACCAGCCGGGGAGCGCTGAGGATAGCTGAGCCTTAAATCCAGCTCCTTGGTAGTCTACCAGGTGGCATATTCATCTCTTTGGGATCCACTATCTACAGCCTTACCTGAAAGGGCTGAGAAGACATTGCCCTCTTCCAAACTGCCAGAGGGCAAGGAGAGACATCCCCTTTCCCCCATCAGTGCATGCTGCTGTGGGGAGGATCTGCCCCGAATACTGGGCACCTGGGTTTGATTCTCACCCCAGTCAGAAGCGCTCAAAACTCTGTCTCTGACTTGTTGGGAACGTGTCCCTGCTACCAGGGTATTCAGTATCTATCAGAAATAGCTTGCTTGCGAGAGACTGAGCTTAATTCACAGGAATCTGTACAAATGGACGAGATCTTCAGGCAGAAAGTACTGCAGAACTGCAAATTATTATATTTAATCACAGAGCTCTTGAGATTCTGCCCTTTGAAGCCTAGAGGCGTTCATTAGCAACATCCTCGTGTAACGCTAAGCTCTTAGCAGAACATAATAAAGATATACTCGGGACAAGGGGAAAAGAGAAACACCGCATTTCCTCCCATGGGAGCGAGTGTAAGAACTAGATGTGCAATCCTAACAGATACTTTCCTTCAGGAGGGATGAGTCTGTATATTTCTTCAGTGCCAAAATGAATTTACCAGAAATTTTAAGTCAACCTTGCGCTCCTACTGATTAGGCTCTCGGGATATTTTCCTCTTTGTAAGAAAGTGCATCCTGCCTCTCTAATGGACTGTGCCCAAATCCCATAGCGTACAAGCATCTGTAAACACCAGGAAAGTTAGGTCAGATTTAAATTCAGGCTCATGTGTTAGCATCCATCCCACGGTGGGAATGTGATGCTGGAAAGCTCTCTTCATGAGGACGTGCATCCCAACTTTGAACTTGGGGTCCCCTATGACCCTATGGGCTTGCAAACCTGTCTGGTGGCAAAACTGGGGTTCGTTCATTGCTACAGCAGAATCTTATAGCTGTGTGCACCCGGGGACGAAGAAGGGACAGGCAGGCACAGGCTGTGCTCTAACCTACTTGGGCCAGAAGCCAAGCAGATGGCAGGGAGCTGGAAGAAATCAGCAGTGCAGGAACGAGAACTGGTCCTACTTTTCTGTGTGTACAGTTGAAAAATGTGGATTTGAAACCAATTTGCTGCAAAGAGCAAAGTGATTAAAGAAAGGGTCTACCTAGAGCACGGTTAGAAGCGCAGGCACAGCATAGGCAAACACAGCAACTGCTGGTAGCAGGGCAGCTTTAGCAGCATGGACTTCAGCTGCTGACATAAACCTGCAAGTTATTTTCTTTTTCCTTAATATTTGTCACCCACCCACTCATCCAAACAAAAGAAGGCGGCCAGAAAAGACTGTCAATTGCAGCATGTTTGCAAATTCTTTTCTTATCACCCATCTTTACTTCTGTAAATAATTTCTGTGCATTATTAACATTTAAAATCCTGTACACGTGGAAAAACCATAACTAAAATGTACTAGTCAGGGAACTGGTTCCAAGGACCTGTAAATATCAATAACTCCTTTGAAGTTTTAGGATCAGCTGGATAAAAAATTATTGGAGTGGATACGAGCTTTCTCCTGGAAGGCAACCAGCTAGCAGTAGGCCAGCGAGGGAGGCTTTGTGAAATTTTTGACCTTGAGGGGGTTCTGGAAAGCAGCGTATTTACTTAGGATTATTTGAGGGGCTTGGCAAATTGAACAGTCAGGCTCTTAGTCATCTTTGCATGGCAATGGTGTACGCTGTCTGGGTAGCAGTCTCGAAATGAAAAGCCTGCCTGCCTCTCTGTGGAGCAGCGGCGCTGCGAGCTGATACAAGATGGAGGCACTGCTCGTTCTGGTCTGGATTCGGATTTTACTTCTCTCTCTGTTCTTTCATTTTTTGTTAACCTGCAATAAATCAGCCGGTCTGGAAGTACATCTTTTTCCCTTTGCGTTTGGAAACTGTTACTCTAGAGAGCCCTACTTTCAGCACGGGGCTACATAAACTGACGCGCGTGTGAGTGTTACAGCCTATTAAAAGTTCAGGAGATTATTAATGGAGTTCTGGGATACCTGGAGGCACATTGTCTAAATAGATAGATGGACTGGCAGTATCTTTACTTGATCTACTACCAGTGACGACTGGTACCCATGGAGCAGGAGGCAGCACGCTGATGGTAGGGCTGCCGGCCGCCGCCCCCCAGCACCGCCCTCCACCGTTCTTCCTCCACCGCAATGCTGCTGGCACCCTGCTTTAAATCTCAGGGATATATGGGCTTGCCAACCACTGGGAAGTTGCTTCAATGGCATTACAGTGCACACGCAGCTGCACGTCCGACTTTTAAACTCTAGCGTGCCTGGCATTTTCTTTCACACCTCTCTGCAAGGATTTTTTGTCTTCTGAGTTAACAGCACAAAAGACATCCCTTTATCATTTTTTATTCCTTAAATTGGAATGCCTTGGCTATGTAATTAGTAGTATGGAGAGAGTGTGTGTTTACTAATCTGAAATGTCCTGCTTTATACATCTCCTGCACCTGCTGGAATATACCTTTCCAGAACACAAAGGGGTCTCTGCCTCTCTTTGCTGGTTGTTTTTCCTTCTTTCTTTCTTTTTTTTTTTTTTTTTTGAAGTTGGTAAAGGTAAAGTAATGGCTCCTGTGATGCCTCTGACACAGGACGATTTATCATGGTTGTGTAAGGATTAGCTGAATGGGTGGGTTTGGGTGTTACAAATGGGATGTGAAAGTCTGGATTCTGACTGTAAGCTTGGCAGGGTTAAGTAGCTCGGCCCTTTGTTCTTGTTAGACAAATAAAATGAGTTTGCTCTGAGTGGGTGGTAGAAGGGTGTATTTTGGATGAAGTCTCAAACATGAGGTTCTGTGTGGATGTTTAAGTATTCTCTGGCATGTTGTGTGAGAGGAGGGATGGGCGAGGGGAGGAGCGGAGCTCCGCAGCTGCAGGAAGCAGTCTAGCCTGGCTGCTGGAAACAGCTTTGGAGGCAGCCCACCAGGCAAATATTTGACTGCTGAGAAACCCAGGCCAGCGTGTTATGTCCTTGTACAGTGAAAACAGAGTTGACTCCTCCTGTGGGCTCCATCCTGCCTTTCTGTAAGTGAGCAGAGAGGTTAGGGAGAAGATGCCCGAAATTTTCCGTGCTCTGCAGCCCACCCACAGCAAAGCCAGCTGGGGCTGCGATTATACATCCCAGTGTTGGAGAGGTGGTAGCTGAGCCCTCTCCCCGGCTCGGGAGGGATTGTTCAGCTTCCCCCTCATCCCGCTTTCCCGCTGGCATGCCGCAATGGGGACTGGGGATCCTGTGTATGGCTCCCTCCAGAACCAGACCCAAGGAAGGTGGCTGCGTGTACTGCCCTCAGGGCCCCTCAACCATCCTGCATGGCTGAGACATGAAGGCCGTCTCTAGGAACCCCTCCTTGACCACCACTCTGCCCTCCTCATTGCTCTGGGCAACGGGAACAGGATTAAGGCTAATGGGAACAATGGTCTGGGAGCAAGGACTACAGCTTAATCTGGTCATCTTGTGAGATAGCTTCTGTGTAGCAGAAATTATTTTTAAAACGGGAACAAGGAGAAATGTGATAAAAATAATATTAACAATGTGCAAATCCTCCTGCAATGTAAGAAGAAGGGGTTGGGGGAGGGGGAACACACTCACAGAAGGAAGAAAATACAACTTGGAGAACTGAAGAGGGAAGGACAAGCACTGCAATCAATATCTAATAATCAAGAACAAAGAGAAACAGAGTAATTATTAACTTTTTAGCAGTGTGTAATTGAAGGCTGATCCTTCAAGTGAAAGGAAGGCTGCACAGAATTCAACTTTCTAACCTTTGTGTGTGGGAACCAGAGCCAGAGCTAAACCAGTGATTTCTGATGTTTTTTTCCCCTGAGGGTTCATAAACTAAAAAAAAAAAAAAAAAGCAAGCCCTCTGAAATCTTATTATGAAATTTTATTAAGTGTTTTGTAAAGGCTAAGATGCTTTTACAGCCATTGTAAAGCTTCCTCTGGCTCCCCGTTCCTGGGTGGTGCTTTAGCTAAAGGAACGGGCGACCTCTGCAATCCTGCCAAGGTCACGGAAAGCTCGGCAGCCTGCTCGTCGGGAGCCGTGCTGAGCAGGCATCACGGCAGAGCTCAGGCAGGTGGTTGCTCTGTGCTCGGAGGATACAACTTTTGTTTCCGCACCCTGCTCTCCCCTGCGAAGAAAAGGGCTCAGAGTTGGTGCTTGAGTCAAACTCAACAGAACGATCCGCGTGAGCCATGGCATCGCCCGACGGGTCACGGTCACGGTCACAAGTGGTTTATCCCCATTACCAATACAAGAGCAAGAATTTATTTCATCACTCTTCATCCTCAACAGCCTGCTCCACTATATTATAGAACGTGTATGAGAAGAAGAGATACGCAGGTAAAAGAGCAGCCTAGCAATCGCAGCAGCTAGGGGAGGGTCTGATCCTCCAAACGCGTTACCAGCTGCCAGTGCTTCTCCGCTTCGTGCTGTTGAGGCTTCCTCTCGCAATGGCAACAGGCTCGTGAAGAGTCAGGCATTTCCCGTGGCTTTTCTAAAAAGTGCATCTGTATCTATTGAATCTTTGGAGTGTTAAAAGAAATCGATGCTAAGCCAACTTCCACAGCCTTTCCCAGCAACGTCAAATTAAAGGAAGGCATGGTGCCATAATTTCCCATAGCTGTGTATACTGTGTTACAAATAGAAAGCCTACTCGTTATTCATAACCGACCAAATTATAAAAGATCTGACTCTCTCACACATTTTTTTAACATGTAGGTTACCTTTTTTTGGCTAGTCCTTTTAAAAGCCAGGCTTTTAAAGCAGGGCTGTAGTGTAAGATGAATGATGATCGCTCCTCACTGTACTAGCAATTACTTCACCAATTCCTCTCCAAATGTGTAATATCCCAATATGTGAAGATTATATTCAACAGCGAGACAGACTGAATGCTGCAAGGGAAGTAATTACTTTTGAATATCATTTTGCAGACATTATGAAGTCTCTGTTAAATGAATTTATGAATGTTATCAGAGCTGACGTAAGCACATCTGTTACCAACTTTGTCTAACTACATGCAAACTGCTTAGTGACACCACTTACACTGACAAATATGTAAAATGTCAGCAATTTTGCAAGATAAGTTTGGTCTTGAAGAGGTATCAGTGTAGTAATAAACTTTTTCAATAAAAGGCAAAACTTAGAACTACCTATTTTTTTATTGTCCCAGTAATTATTGCTCTGTGTGGAAGACAGCAGAATAAAGGGAGTCATGCCTTAGTAGAAAATGTCTGGGTAGAAGAGACATAATTATAATTCTCTTGACTGGAAATCTAATTTTAATAAGGGACTTGGGTTTGGCTAAATTTCTTAGAAAAGATGGTATGCTAAGTTAATTGTTTCCCCCAAATTAAAAACCAACTGAGAGACTTGTTCTGTGGGAATAGAAGCACTTACATGAGAGAGTCATGGAAACGTGTAATAAGTTAAGATAAGCAATCTCTTGTTTGCCTATAGTTAGTCGCAGTCATATAAAAATGCTGGTGTTTACAGTGCAGTTATTACACTATAGAAATAATGAAAAATATACAGTAACAATAAAATGAATTTTTCAGCCATAGCAGTATGGGTTGTCATCACCCCAAGCTGTAACAAACTAGGTAGGCTCTGGCACAGCTAGCGCTTTGCCGAAAACCGAGGTCCTTCAAAGGGCTGGAAATTCATGAAAGAGTTGCTCGGGTGAGGCTCTGAGGGGGCTGCTGGTGTGAGCAGCGGGTGCAACCATTCCCCAGCTGATCCTGCTGGGAAGGGGATTAAGTAATGAGATAATGAGGTGTCTGTGAAACCTGGCTCCTCCAGTAGCCCCTTCCAGCCTGAGATTCCCTGTTTGCTTTTGCCTGCAATGCCCTGCTTAACGGGGAAGGAGGTTTGGGGGGAGTCTGCCCTTCCTTTGCCTTTGTGCAGGAAGGAGGCAGCTATAGGCCTTGCACCTACTCTCCTGAGCACTTCTGCCTTGGTCTCCTGAGAGCAAATTGTGGTTCACATTGGTGGAGAAGGCTGCAAACCAAAGGAGAAGTTGCAACTGGTAAGCTTTTCCTATGCCAGCCTACAAAGATGAATATTTATTGCAACTAATAGCTACAGCACCTTGACCAGACTTTAGCAACTTATGCTTTTATTTCTGGAGGTGTGTGGATCAGCTGTTCTCTGTGTTGGCCAAATGTCCTTACGTGTTGTCACTGTTTTATAAGGAAGCAACACAAGTCTCCTGTAAAAGATGTTACCTGAGCACTCTAGATTTCTGCCAAGACCATATCTGCAGTGTTAAATTTTGGTTTAGACTACTTAATAAGTAATCTGTACTTGCTGTGTTTCGTCTGTTTAAACAAAATATATTGAAAAGAATAGGACTGAATTTTCTGAGGCTCCTGATATTCTTGAGGGTGCTGCTTTTTAAAAAAAGATAGAAGGAGGGAAATCTTCAGCCAAGCAGCTGCTTAGGTGGTAGCTTTTTGTACTGGAGTCCAAAAGACTTGAACCCAGATTTCACGAGTAATCTGTAATTTGTTGCGTTTTGAGGTATATCTTGCTTTCAGGCTTTGGGTTGAAATGTGAGCCTTCTGATATAAATAAGCGTGCAGGGATTGGCTTTATAACTCACAGGTCTTGGACTGTCACTGGCTTTGGATTATGTCCAAGGCATACTGTCGGAGCGGAATGCTTTTGATAGTGGCTGGTATACCAGCACTGCAATACCAACAGGCTTCTAAGTGCTCACAGCAGTGAATTTGTTACCAAAGCTAAGAGGATGTTCTTTCAACATATCTACAGCAGCCTTAGCTCCTCACTGCACTGCCTGCAGTGATGCTCCTTGGCTTCATTTTGCTCTTGCCTCTGCTCTGCTCCCTCCTTCGCTCTGCTCTGCAGTGCTGGTGTGCTGTTATATCCACAAAGTCCTCGCTCCAGTTATATAGAGAGAAGCAGACAGACCACAGCTGCTGCATGTATTGGGTCAAGAGGGGTCTGTAGGTCCTTGGGGAGGGCCGTGTTGGGGAGGTGGATCTTATAAGGTGGGACGGTATAGGACAGCCCTGTCCCACTGCAGCCTTCTCCAAGGGATGACATTCTCCCAAGCTTCAGATCAGCTGGAAAGTGACCATTAGGGAGAGGAAAGGGAGAAATTCCCTACCCACAGGCACCACCCCTGGAAAGCTCACTGATGCTGTCTGAAAGAGTTAACAGCATTGAGACGGCCAGTGGTATCATGATACTGTGTTTTGGCATTGTTACTGGGAAAGAATCAGATGTTATTGCCTGTCATTACTTCTCCGTCCCTGGCAGACAACGCTCATTCAGCACATGACAGGAAAAAGACCAGTGATTCCAGCATGGAAAATCTCCAGGACCAATCTTTCCCATAAAAACCAGAAATCCTAGCCTGAATGCCTGAGATTACAGCTCCAGAAAAATATCTCTAGACGTTACAAAAGTCAAGAGACTGACAGAAAACGTTCTGCGTGAGACGGGCTGTTTTCCGTGTGGCGATGAACAGCATCTCTTCCTTCACCAAACGCTGGGACATTTTGAGGCATACCCATTGATGCCATTCATGGCAAATAAAGTGATGCTAAAGCAAGACTTGTGCATACATTCAGTGCTGGAATTTTTTTCTTATTATTTTTTTGGTTATTGCAGCTGCTATGGTTACCAGTCACGCGGTTGGCCACCTTCTGTAGTGGAAGTACAGAGTGATTATACCGTACATTGTGTGAAGAAGTCAGATAGACCTCGGGGGTGTGTGGTGGGAGTGAGTTTCCTACCCACTGCAGAAGGAGCTGGAATGAAAGTTCTCTGAAAGAAATACATTTCAATGCTAACACTGCCTAAGTGTTTGTAAAGCAACTGTCTTTGACTTTTCTATTACTTCTAAGATAAGAAAAAAGCAGTAAAACAGACATGCACAAATAACCAATTACCCTTGCAATTCATGCAAATTAACGTTGACCTTCTTAATGCATTTGATGGTACAGTGGCCTCACTGAAGCTGGTATTATGGACGTTTGCCCTGCCATTCCAGCTAAATAAGTAGTTCCCCTAACTGACAATATCCTCCTGGATTAACTAAACACTGGAGGGAAAGAAAAGACATTACAGGAGGTTATAGAATCATAGAATCATTTAGGTGGGAAAAGACCTTTAAGATCATCAAGTCCAATGTATCTGTGGACCTACATAATCTTTTCTTCTATGTTCCTTCCCTCACCAAATCCCATTTTTTTTTTTTTTTTTTTTTTTGGTTTGGTCAGCTGTATCTCTCCAAAAGACCTAATTTAAAAGCTTTTGTCATACAGAAAAGGTACTAAGCAATGTGTCCAAAGGAATTGCTTATCTACTGATGCGTGCAGTTGACCCTCAGCAATGAGGTGTATAAAATCTATAGAGTAACAGCCACCTTAGTTACAGCTAGTCACTGTTCAGCAATAATCAAATATTCCTTCACTGTAGTGTGGAAGACTGATTTTTTTATTTTAATTTTTTTTTTTTCTGAAATCAGCAGTATAAGACCTTTGGGTCCTAGAGTGCAGGGCCAGGAGACCACAATGGTTGTGTCTTCGTATGAAAATTGTCCCTTAGAGAAAGGATAAAGTGAATTTCCTCACAAATCTGTTGGATTTCCTAATGTTGCCCTAAGTACGTCTGCACTCCTGGAGGCTCTGGAGTTACTGCAAAGAGCTCAGGATCTCAGTCCCCCGGACAGCCTTAGCTGGAAGAGATAAGCTGGAATAGGTGTTTTTCTACCAGTCATGCAACAGCTGCCCTTCTTTCCTGCACCTTTTCTCAGCCTAATTACTCCAAGGCTGCTGGAATATGCAGTTCTCTTTATCAGTTCTTCTTGTCATAAATAAACAGCTGACTCTGCTTTGCTGGCAAAGGTGCACTGCTTCTCTGGGCAAGGGTACTGCTGCCATCCATCTGGCTGCACAGACTCGAAAGGCCATTCAGGACTCTTTGGCATTGCCCACCACCCTGCAGAGGCAGGAGGTGCTGCCTTGCTGGGCTCTTCTGCAAAAAGGCAGGGACAACTTCCACAGTGGCTTCTGGATTGATGTGGTGTCTCCTGCATCTATACCACTGTGCCCCCTCCCAGTTAACCCATCTGCCTCCCCACCTACTTTGTTGCAGTAGCCAGTCTTTATTTATACAGTCATGGGAACTTTGAGGCTGGGCATTGACTAGTTCTACAAGAGACACATACTGAGTTTGGATTACCATTGAGTATGTTATCATCCCTTCTCTGAAAAGGTTTTTTTTTACCTCTATAACGATCAACTGCAGATTGGCCTTCAGGAAGGAGTCAAGCATTTTTTGCTCCAACATCACAGCTTAAATAACTGTGTTAATGAAAGAGCCATTCACTTTGCCTGCCCGTGGATAGTCTTCCTGACTTTAAGCTGGCAGTATGCGGTTGCTGATAGAAACTTGAATTTCTTCTTCTTGATGACATTGCAGCTGTTTACAAGATGGGCTATTTCCAGGTAGCTCAACATCCTGTCCTTTGTTGCCATGAACAAATGGTGCTGACACTTGTGTAGCTTTGAACTTTGACAAAAGCTGTCGCTGTGGATGAGGCCGCCTTTGACTTTCTTCTTCGTTTGTCAGTGATGCGTGCTTGTGGTTTTTGCCTCCAGCTTATAGTATTTCCTTGGGTTTCAGCGGCCTCCACCCAAGTCTTGCACCTGCCATGACCTAAGTTCAACTGCTGGTGATGGCTCCTGTGAGCTCGTTGCTGCCAGCAAACCCCCCAAGCCTTCCCACGTTCTTTCCCGGTCACTCTTCCATTTCCCATTCCTTTACTGGTACATTAACTGGGTTAAAATGGCCATATTTATTAGACTGCATTACATATAATATGGCTAGCAGTAATAGCTTGAAATCTTAACGTTTCCTGCCTTCTTACCGTACATGGGATTTTGTCTATGCACGCACATCTACAAAGGCATGATTTTATTTGCACTTCTACAGCTGCCTGATAATCAAGTCAGTCCATGGGAACTTAAGGCATCCTTCTTGCTAGGGAGCGTGTTGCAGAGGCAATAGGGGCTCTATATGCAAAGGGGATAAAGGCAGAAATGTAAAGTTATGTCAATAACGATTTGCCAGGCAATGAAACACCGCATAAAATGTTGAGAGGGAAATGGTAATAAACCCAGAAGAATTTTTTTTCATTTGTGAAATATTCTCACGCTCGTGTCTTGTCAGTTTTCCCTTCTCCATGAGGGTGAGAAAAATCCTTCTTTTTAAAAATTTCATTCTGCAAGTTTATTTTCAAAAAGGCTGCTGGCAGGTTGTCACAGAAGGGGAAGATTATGATTAACTGAAATGTCATCAGCCTGCTATTCTCCGCAGAGGCGATATGAATGGGAATTAAGTAATGAACTTCTGAAAACGGATGATAGGAGAAGGAGAAGTAACAGGCTGATTTCTCAGTTAATGCAGGGCTTTGCTGAAGGAATGGAAACGGTGAGATATTCCTTTCAACTTCTTACACCTCATCAACTCCTATTACCAAAAAAAGACAAAACTCTCTCTTGTCAAAAAGAAATCTCTCAGTTCTTACAGAAAGGGAAAGATGAATTCCTCTTTATTTAACCAAAAGTGTTGTTTTTCTCAGCTTTGGGTTTTCTGGTAATATTGCTGTGGCATACATGCTGCTGATCCTTTTTCCAATGTTGAGTGATTAAGTCATTGCAATGGTAACCGACACATTTTCCTTCACAGCACTAGCAGAATGCTGTTTAATTTTATGCCGTGGGAAGCTCATGCCTGATTCAATCAGGCATTCTTTAACTTTTTTGTTGCTGTTTTATCAAAGGAAAGACAGAGCAGTACATGTTAGTCTATTATGTTACACGTTATAACTCGAGATGAGTTCAAGCCATAGAATCTGGATATGAATTTCAAATGCCCAATACGACGAGAAAGGCCATTTTCATTATGCCGATCTGGGTATACAGCTGGTGTTTGAAGTGTTGGGGGGGTTTAGAGGTGAAGTGTCCAGACCTTCCTGCCCTTCTTTATTGGAGAAGGTACCAGACGTTGCAGATGCCGCAACAGAGGCAGCAATCCAGCCGTGTAACTTGCAATGGGGGAAAAAGTTGCATCTCAAATGGCAATCAAATTGCCTTCTGGGCAGAGGTTAGCATGTCTTTGCAACTCATTGTTGATGAGTTAGTTCCTCGGTATGTGAGGGAGAAAACTGCACTTCAATACCCTTTGAAATCTCTGTCCTGTCACGTAAGGGCTGAAGAGCCCTTTGGTGTCCGACAGCTGCAGGCCTGAATCCCAGCACCCTCTGCCAGGCAGAGCAGCTTCACCGCGCAGAAGGAGCATTTACCCTGACTGCGTGTTATGGGTGAAAACCACCTCAATATGGCAACAAAGTGCTGGCCTGATGAAAACGCTGCAAGGTCAATGCGGTGGGTCAGATTCCTTCTCGCATTCCCGTCCTTTCAGGGCCGCTCATTTGAACACACAGGCAGGAGAAACCATCTGCAAGACCGCTGATAGCGTTCCTGGTGTACAGTGGAGAGTTTGTACAGCCGATTCTTATGACTGTGCCTGTTTTCTTGCCCCTCCCTGGCAGGTGGTGAAGAAGACTGGCTTGTGCATGCTGTGCTCCTGACGGCATCCTTGCTGTGTTTTGTTCCAGACCCGGTTAGTGCACAGCCCTTTGGGAACCAGAGTGGATGAGTTCAGTGCAGATCATCCGCGCTGGGCTAGGTCTGCAGTAGGGAATTATCTTTTCTTTGCCTTCCATTGCTCCTTTTCTTGGTGGTTCTGTGGGAAAAGCATTTTCCTTGCTGCTGGCCGAACCAATTGCGTTTCCATGTTGCTTTTTGTAAGACGCCCTTACATCATATGGGAAGCAACCAGCCAAGCGATCCGTTGCTGCCATCTCTACTCCCCTGGAGACATATGGAGCAGCCTGAAAGGACATGAGGAAGCAGCTATAGCACAAAACGGGAAGCCCCAGCCTGCAGGGTTACATCCGAGCCGCTCCAGGTAAGCTGGTGGTGGTGGACCTTTGTGAGGGGTTCCACATCTCCAGCCTGTTGACGAAGTGACAGGGCAGGTTAAATGGCACATTTCAAAATCTGCAGCACAATGTCCAAGGATATGTTGTGGTTTTGTAATAAGAATGTAATATTTCTTTTCTCCAGTTGAAAGCACGCATTTTTTCCAAGATCACAAGTGGCTCTGTAGGTCAGAGGTAGGTCAGTGGTGACATCCATTGACACAGTTAAGAGAATTTTGCCCTAATTACTTAATATAAAATGCTATTAATATTATTTTACATAATAAACTTAAAATAACGCTCTCAAACCTTACTGGATTTAAGTGCCAAGATTCCATAAAAGGTCATTTTTTCTCAGTTAGATGCTTTCTTCTAAGCTGTGGTAATTAGAATCTAAAGAAACTCTAAGCTGAATGGGGGAATTGAAATCTTGCAATTTCTCACAATCACATATCTTAGTGCTTTGAATAAGCCAAATCAATTTTTGACAATGTTGTCTTTGTGATCTCTCCAAAATGCCTTCCCATCCTTCCCCCAACTGTAGTGTAACTCTCTTCAAATATTTTCTTTTTTTTTTTTTCCTTGTCTGATAAGTAATTTTACATTCATTGGCATTGCTCGCTTGTAATCAGAGAGCCATTCCAGCAGCCAGCAGATGTTTAGAGACAGCGTCTGCCATTCTTATTTAAACCAGGGAGGGTTTGATCCCAGGAGATGTCCTAGCAAAATCAATGGGACCGTCTGCTGTAAAAGAAATGCTCAGTGGTGAGATAGGTAGAACTGAGCTGCAGAGGTTTCAAGGGAATTAGGCAAGTATGCAGAAAGAGTTGGCACAAGCTGATTTCACGACAGTAATTCACTCAGTGGTATCGATGCGGGAGAGCATTTTGGATGTATCATGGAATACACTCAGCTCCTGGCAGCATTCATTCCTGCCTCCTTCCTGTGTGCTGCCATGAGAGCAAGACTGGCTTTGGACAAAGAGCTCCGGTTTCCCACTTCTGTTGCAGTTCCTGTAACGTGACAAAGGCCAGCGCGCTGGAAAGCAGCTTGCAGCGAGGCCAGCTGTGGAGATTGCGGGAAGCAGGGCTGCATCTTTGTAGAAGAATGAGGAGTTCAGACGCTACTTTTATATCTTTATGTGATGGTGGGTTCGGTAACAGGGCTCCCAGCCAGCTGACAGCCACGTAACCTCGTACCTGTGGCTAAAATTTGTCATCTGCAGCACGTTGCAAAGAGAAAGATTTTAAAGACGCCCTGCATAAGCATCTAATGAGGGATTTTCACTCACACTAGTTGTGAAGATTCAAAAAGCAGAGGAAATGAAACACTATCTCCTCCAGAGAATCTGCTGAGATATATTTAAAGCCTCCACTAATACATTACACAGATGCCTCTTCCAACAGTTTATAACAATCCTCTGTGGCCAATGGCACCACTCTTCAGGAATGTGATGCCCACAAGAGGTTTTTGTCAAGGTGAACGGGATTTCTGTTAATCCAATTTGGTATTACAGAGTATCTCATTTGCTGGTGGCACAGTACATGACAAAGATGCCAGATGAATAATCACTGTGTATGTTTTACTATCACCAGGTTGTAATACACAGTTTCGAACCCCTGTTTATTCAGGTTTACTACTTGGATATTTGCTTGTTGATATCTTTTATTGTGATAACTGGCCACCTGCTAGCCTTGCTAGCCCTTCGGAGGTTGTTTTGTTTGGGTTTGGTTTTTTTTTTGTCCGATTAGGTCTTACAAAATTTTCAAATCCCACTGCTCCCTTTCCTGCTTTCCCATACTGTTTTAAGCCCTGGCATCAAGATGCGTGTTATGGACGTGACTCCTTGTAAACACTGAACTGCCCCTTTTACAGCACTCTAGTAATGTCACCATATTCCCACTTTTCAGGCTGTCGGAGCCGCAGTGGCATCTTCCTGCGAGTGACAGTCAGGGCCCTTGAATCCGAGCGTGAGATCCTCTTTGCTTCGGCTGTGTTTTTAGGAGTACGCTAACAGAAATAACATCAAACAAAATGAGCAAATATTGGCTCATCCAGTGTCACATCAGCAGTACTATCGGTTGCCACACAGGAAAGCAGGATGGTGGGGAGACTGAGTTTCAGAGTGGTGGGAAGCCAGGCTCATCAGGGAAGACAAGTGATTTAACATGGCCCTTCGTGGCAAGTGCCTGCAGCTAGATGATTGCTAAAGCAGCATGGAGAGCATCTGTAGAGGAGATTACACAACCAACCAGGCCAGCCAGCAAAAAGTCTGCTGCGATGGCAACAGTTGCAGCAGTTTCCATTGGAAAAGAGGCCGATTCCTGCTTCCAGTGCTCTCAGATGGCTAAAGATCACCTAAGAGTAAGCAGTACCTGGTTTACCTTGTTTGTAAGCAAAAAAAAGCTTGCTCTTTTTTTTTGTCAGTCTAAAGAAAGAGGATTATACAACTTGGTGCTCCTTCACATGTCTCTGTTGGCAATCCTTAAGGCAAACCTTCCCATTCCAGCTGCATACAGTGACTGGAACCCTGAGCACACGAGTTGTAGGGCAAATATTAAATTCTGTGGGACCACTCATGATCCAAGTTATGCATAGGTCTGTTCTCTGGGGGAAGAGATGGGAGAGGATATCCTACCACCAGAACCCATATCTGATCAGCCAACAGAGGTTAGCTACAGAGTAGCTGCTCTTCAGGTAGCATTGTTAAAATCAAATAACCCAAACCGAATTTTGTGGTAGCTGCACAGAATGCTATGCGCAGACCATGAGGCCAATCCATAAAAGCACAGTTAATGGCAATATTTGGTTTTTTTCAAATCACCAGCCATAAAAGATAATACTTGTCTCAAAAAAATAGCAGAGTGTCTTGTTCTTGCCTGGTCCTGGGCTTTGATGTTGGAGTGACTGGCAAGCACTAAACCCTACAAGGTTGCACGTTGTTTCTATGAAATACCCTGACAGAATCAAGATTGGTTTCTGGGTATGTTCAAGAGCAAGGCTACTTGTGTCATATAGCTTTACCACGTTACCTAGAAATCCTTCTACTGCCAATAAGAAATTACTGTAAAGGGTAAAGGTGTGCCAAGAGCCACAAAGCCCTGCACAAACCTGATCCTCTTCCTGCCAGGGCTGAGATGAGTTGTCATGTGCATTAGGCTGTGACAATATGTGCATATTGACACAAAAAGGGCCCAGATCAATAGAGCCACTTGCAAAATGAAGGGAATAGACTGACACGGAGCTAATATTATACAATGTAAGAGAGGAAATTTGAGCCAAAGACACTAGTGCAAATACTGAAGACCATCAGAAGCGTTATGGGAAGTTTAATATCCACACAGAACACAGCACTACAGGGCTAAAGTTCTCACCTGGAAGATAATGTCAGGAATATTTCACTCTACATGCTTGCACTAATTGCGTGTTTACATTTTTTAAAGGGCAGCAGGGACCTATCTAAAAGCAGATAGAAATGAATCCTCCACCAGCAACCGTATCTTACTACGAACCAAGCGCGTTTCTCAGATGTTAGAGCAGGAATCTGATTTCTATTAAACCAGCATAAGGCTCAAAAACCCCTGCCAGTCAAATTTTATGTTGGTGATGGATTTCACTGAACAACTTTCGTCCCTCCATTTCTTGGAAGCAATAAAGATAGATAAAAAAAAAATGCAGAGGATTTGTGGCAGGAAAAACCTGCAAAATTATTGCATGTGCTTACAATGATCATGTACAATCATAAACTACTTAATTGCTTGCAAAAGTATGTGTAGTGCTATTTCTTCCTTACAAAATTGTTTTATTTGCTTCATCAGGGCTCAGATTTGTTAATATAAGTGAATTTTCAAGCAGTGACCCCCATGGAAAAATAATTAATTTTTATTCTATTTGTCAATAAATTATAATGAAGAAGTCATAAAGATGTGACATAAAGAGGGGAAAGCAAATGAGCAAAGGGGACAAAAAGTATTTGCACAAAAAACCTCATTTCTTGTAACTTGGAAAGTCTAGTCTCAGTAAAGGGCATTTAAGTATTTAGGCAAGAAATACAAGCTAGGAGAAATGCACTGCTGCCTTTACAACTATGGCCTTCAATTTGGAGGGCATTGCCAACAGTGCCACTTACAAGGAACTTTAATCTGCTTAAGTATAGATTTTCTAATGACTACCCCAGGGCAACTACCACAGAGAAGGGCTACATCTAGGATGCCTAGACAACTAGCGCTTACCTCATTTTTACAATACGCTTACATTTCTATTGAGTCTAGAGATCACAGGAGGCCAGAACATAAAAGTTACTAATCCATTAATGTTCCCCGTTTGTTTCGTGTGAGGGTTATGAATTGTTGCAGTGTTGAAATGCAGTGACTTCAGGGGTTATCAACAGATGTCTCAGATTAATGAGTCATAGTTACTGTGAATCAACTAGGTTACGTTTTCCAGAAAAGAAATGAACTCCACTACACAATACCATGGAAGAACAACCGCTGCAAATTTAAGTGAAATATCTGCCTAGCAGGGCAAGAAAGGAAGCTCTATATGTATTCCCAGTACAGAAGCGAACCATATAAAATTGAAATTGTGGGGAAAAAAAAGGCCAAAATCATAAAACTTGTAAGGAAGATGTCAAGACAGGAAGTCCTGCAATCCATGTGCCTCATAAACAGATCAGCAGACCCATCTGTGTCATTATGTGACTTAAGGGACACTGAACTGAAAGAACTTACATTATTCTGCTAAATGGCATCTGACATCCTGGTGGTTTTTTTTTTAAACACAAAGGCTTGAAATTTGGAAAAGGAGGATAGTATCTTGGTGAAACTCAAAATACCTATAGAGCCAGTGCTGAAAATATTAAGTATTTCAGGCCA
>NW_009260338.1:286914-296522 GCF_000687185.1 Egretta garzetta
CCCAGGAGGGCTTACAAAAAACTAAGAAAGAAACATAAGGATTTATTCACCAGAAACTGGGACAGGGAATTCTGCAGTTATGACAACAGCCTGAAGTACAAGTGTGGCAGCTGCTCTAGACCAGAACTGCTAAGAATATCATGAACTCTTCCTCTGAGTTTTAACTGAGGGGAATATATACAAACATGTAAAATAGCCCCATTAATTTCTGAATAGGTTTTGTACGACATTATGTAGGGCTTTTACCTCTTCTTGAATGAAAATTAAAGATAACCTTTTCTTCAGTTTAAAAAACTTTTGACTCTTAAAATCCATTGCTTTCCAGTTTTGAAAATGGAAAAGACTGAAATACATGTCTTCCCTGCTTTTACCAAAATGAAATGCACATTTTGGCAGCAGGACTTTGGCTGGCATTCTGAGATATAGTTCATTAGTCCCTTGGCAATTGTAGAAGGTTTTTTTCTAAAAACAGGGTCTCCAGGCAATTTTTTTTCTCAGGTCCCTCCCACAGACAATTGCCAGAGGCCCCATTTTACGAGCTCCTGTGTATTTATTTTTTTCCTGAGGTTCTAATGCCACTGGGATTTGATAGTCTTAAAATGTTGTCAGTACCTCAGGCTCTGAAAGCGCCAGCCTGGTATTCATGCTCAACAGCTCTGTAGCCACATCTATCTAAGGTTTACGCAAATACACTTGGGCTTCCTCCTGTAAATAATCTCCGTATGATTGTATAAGCTAATTTAAAAACCATTCAGCATTGAATGAACATTTGTATCAACAAAACCAGAATTCTGTACTCTGAAACCACAATTTACAATAAAAAAAAATTTATTTTATTGATTCTGCTTGTGAAACTTCTGTGCGAGGACAAGGACGGATAGGCAAGACTACTTATTCGACCCTTGAGAAGAAAAGGTTTATTAAGTAGCAAGAGGATCTCCCCAGAGAATATCGATACAGGATATACAGAATATTGATACAGGATATACAGGATACTTTCAAAGCTTCCATGATTCAGCAGACCTGGAGAAGCTCTGGGCTAGGCCAGACCCTTCTGTTTTCTTCCTTAGCAGCAAAAATAGATCTATATTGGTGCATTGGTATTACTGAAAAGTAATCATACTTACATGCTCATTGATTTACTTTAAATAACTCCTAACTCCTTAGTTTCTGCAATTATGCTGGCTACAGAAATAGGTTAATATAGGTGTTATTACAACATAACTAGTTAATAAAAAGCTTGCAAAACATATTTGTAATCTTACCTCATGTTGAAGAGTCTTATGGTGAAGAATTTCTATGGCATAAGACAAGACTGCAATTCTCCCTCTTTCATGTATTTCATATGAAATATAAACTGCAAAAAAAGGAAAAAGGAACTGTGTCTATACCTGGTACTTTTCCTTTACAGATCCCTGCACTTGTCCTTTAAAGATTACTTCAGTTTCCTACTTGTTCTTAAGTTGAATTCCAATTGCAGTTGTAAGTTGAATTGCAATTGCAGTTCTAACACCCTCCTTTTTCAGTGTAGGCTTCTTTTGCAAAATATCTGGAAGATGACTTCAAAGCAGCTGAAGCCTGATGCACACACAGCAGGAGAAGAGGAAAGTGGACACTGAGTTTTGGACTACACGAAGTGATCTTACAAGATTTTAATTTTATCAGTCTCTTTCAGGTAACCTTTTAGTTCCTGCAATAAGATTTTTCAGACCTGTGGAAGCAGAAAGGCCAACTGGAACCTAAGGATACAAGGGTGATGGCCGGAGCAAAGTCACACGGTTTATGGAAACCCTATGGAATGGATACCCGGGGAGAGGAAATTCTGATTCCCCCCCCGCCCCCCCGGCCCCCATATCTTTGTGTGGACAGACGCGGGGAGGTCTTTTCCCAACAGAAAAGGTGGGATTCAAGCCTGAGGTCTACAGCAAAATCTGGTGCCCCATGGTGATACAGAATGAGCCATGTGCAGCTGAATAACTGAAATAGAAGTATAGCTACCTCGCATAACTTGCTTCGTTGACTTAATGTACTCTGTGAGTATAAATATACTTTTATAATATGCACAGTAACCAGAGGTGGCCTAACTCTTTCAAAAAAGTGTGGAAAATAATGCCACGTTTTAGCTACCCTCCAGAATATTTTTGTCAGTTTTTGGATTTCAAGAATCACAAAGTATTCTTCCTTCTTCCTCCTGCTATATGAAATCCTCAGGCAAACAGCAGAATGACTAACCCCCTTCGCTATGGAAAGAATGAAACTGAGTATTCAGAGAGTTGCCAAATGCAGAATAAACAAACTGATATAAGAATTTCCCCCTCTCTATCTATTGTGGTGATCTCAGTTTGAGTTTCAACATCAGTACAGAAATCCTCAGACAGCACAGATTTCCAAACAGATAACATCTCTTCAGATGTCATATTAGAAGCAGCAACTTACTGTGCTGAAAAGTCGAAGCCACCGATACCGCAACGTTACCCTCTCTTGGTAACAGTACCGCCTCCTCCTCTGCAAAGTAATTGTTTCTTCCATAACAATTTAAGCCACGGAAGCCTGCGACTGCAATTTGTGATTCTAAGAGAGTTCTCAGCATATATCCCAGAACTCCCGGTGATTGGCAGCTCTGTAAAAAGCGATAGCTAGCCCAACTATCCATCAAACAAATGAGTGGTAAGCCATTTGGAATTTCTCCCAATGCTTTTCAGTTTTCTGTAGAATTTAATTCTGTTGTGTGTAGGAGAGGTTTCCCAAAGGTTAATAACTGTGTCATTTTATATTTTGCTCAGAAAACTGAGAGCTAGAAAACCATATTTCAGGCTAATTGCGTATAAAATAGTTTAGAAAATAGTCACCTTGAATTACGGATATACAAGAATGAAATGTATCTGAAGGCTTTTTATTTCATATTTTCTTCAGAATGAATCATTCAAGTTCGTTTAAGAATTCTGCTCAAACTTACTCGACATTGCTAAGGATGCTGGTTTTTTGTTTTCATCTTCAGCAATGAATTCCAGGCTCTGAATGTTAAGGAATGGAGGTATCTCCTAGTCTTATCTTGGACTTTAATAGAAGACAAATGCTTATTACAAGTAGGAAGGAGAGGTCATTCTTTCATTTTGAGATGTTGCCAGCAGAAGGGGTGCTGCTCTTTTCTGCCTGGACAAAACTTGCCCTGAACACGGGGCACTTGGGTTACATTTCTCGCTGGATCAGATGAATCTCCAGTTACATCTCCCACTTCCCAGGTCCATGCTGTAAGCAAGCTGTTGTGAGCTGTTCTTCGTAGGAATGTTCTCCATGACTTTTGCTGAAATTTTGCGATTTCCTAGAAAGGAAGACAGGATTTCTGGTGCCAAAAGAAAGGCGTAAAAGTCAGTCCTGAGACACTGTCTTCGGACTGTTTCTGAATGGCACCCAGAGTGTGTTCTTCACAAAAGATAGAAACTTCCCTTGGAGCAAGAACCAAAACACATTTCCTCCTTCCGTCTGACTTGTCTTATATAGAACACTCATTTGCAGGATAAAATGGACCTCCTTCTCTTGATATAAGCTGCTTGGGAAAGCTATGAAGAGGAATGCCAATTTAGATATTACATTTGAACATAATGTTTGAGTCCCATCAGTGAAAAACAGCCCTGGAGAAGCACAGGGAAGGAAGACTCAAGGGAAATAGGCAGTTAAGAAAGAAAGAGTTGGGCAGAGTTCAGTAGTCTCAAGGCAAAAGGGCAGCTGAGCTGGAATTTCCACCCCTACCATGCTCTATTCCAGTTTCTGTGTCTTTTCTCTTCAAGGCTAGTGTCCTGGTTTTGGCTGGGATAGAGCTAATTTTCTTCATAGTAGCTAGCATAGTGCTGTGTTTTGGATTTAGTACCAGAATAATGTTGATAACACACTGATGTTTTCAGCTGTTGCCAAGTAGTGCTCAGACTACTCAAGGACTTTTTGAGCTTCTCCTGCTTGCCCAGGTGCATAACAAGCTGGGAGTACAGCACAGCTAGGACAGCTAACCCAAACTGTCCAAAGAGCTATTCCATACCATATAACGTCATGCTCGGGGGGAGTTAGTTAGTTCGGGCGGTCGGTCGGTCGCGGGGAGAGTGCTCGCAGCTTGGGGACTGCTCGCGGCTCGGGACGGGCTGGGCATTGGTCGGCAGGTGGTGAGCAATTGCATTGTGCATCATTCATTTTGTATATTCTGTATATTCTGTTATCATTCTCATTATTACTATTATTATTATTTTCTCTTATTAAACTGTCTTTATCTCAGCCCTCGGCTCTAACCTTTTATTTTCTTTCCCATTCTCTCCCCCATCCCACTGAGGGAGGGGGGGAGTGAGCGAGCGGCTGCGTGGTGCTGAGTTGCCAGCCAGGTTAAACCACGACAGCTAGTCCTTGAACAAAACTAACATGTTTGTGCCCCTCATGCTAAAGTTCAACAAACACTTCTATCCAGAGTAAGCTAGCGCTACCATCGAGCAAAGGAATCCTACCTACTTGCCCTCCTGGCTGTCTCCTGCTGTTCCTGCATCATGTCCTCACTTGTACCAAGACAAGGATTTATGAAGCCACACTCTAAACTAGATCAGGAAACTCATCTGGCTGAAAGCTAGTAGTATTTTTCCTGCTGGGTTAGTTTCTAGCTGGAGCAGTCCCCTGAATCAGTTGGCCGTGGAGCCACATGAACATCTGTGCAGCACGAAGGATGGGCAGTGCAGGGGCAGGAGCAGGCAGTCAGCAGGGAGGAGGAGCAGGGTGTGGAGCAGACAGGTCTACTCCTTCCATTAACAGCGCCTGCGTGTGCTGTCCTGAAGTGTCGTGTCAGCCACAGCCTTACTGCAGGGTGCCTGGGGTGTGATTCGCAGAAGCATTCGCAATTACAAGTGAATTCCTGGGGACGTGTGCTTCCTGGAAGAGAACAAGCTCTTGCTAACCATAGCTGGTTTCCCCTTGCTAACTACATTGGAAAACCAGGTGCTAGCTATTTGATCTGTAAAATGGGGATAACAATATCACCTTACAGGAGAGGGGTGGAAACGCTTTTGTTGCTGTTTGTGAAACATTCTGTTCTGAGGAACACTTTAGATAACCTAGTCGGTAAAGCACCCGCCTATCTTCAGAGCTAGTGGACAACAGTGTGCAGAAAGGAAGGTGTGGAGCTGTGTTCTGTCTCCCCAGGCTTCAGAGAAACTGCGGAGAAAGTTGTGTAATCATAGAATCGTTTAGGTTGGAAAAGACCTTTAAGATCATCAGGTCCAACCGTTAACCTAACCCTGCCATCCCACCACTAAACCATGTCCCTAACCACCTTGTCTGCCCGTCTTTTAAATACCTCCAGGGATGGGGACTTGACCACCTCCCTGGGCAGCCCATTCCAGAGCCTGACAACCCTTTCTGTAATCGATATTATAGAGTGAGTATGCCCAAGAAATATGAAATAAAGGTATAAGCAGATGGCATTTACTACTTTTGACTGTTTGACTTTTCACCCCTGATCTTTTAATGCATGGGAGGGGAGTTTTGTGTTAAATGCAGTCTACAAAAGCACTTTGGAATTCTGCTTATGTTGTTTTTAAATACTTAAATAATAGGATTTGATGACTGACGTATCACGACTTGAAAATTTGAAACAAAAGAACCCTCTCACCACAAACGTCCCTTTTTCCATTACTGTCTCATCAGACAAGGAAAATTTCTAATTTTCTTTCTCTTTTCTTGCATTTCCTCCTAAGCCTGTAGTACTATGACTACAGTAATACTGAATTAGTGGGCATTGGTCTAACCAGATATGTCCATGTTCCAGGTACTGAATTAAAAACAAAAGGTAACACCAAAATAATATTCCTGAGTATTCTGATGTTCATCCAAATAAAAGGTGCGTGTGGGGGTTACATTAGTCAAGGTTATTAACTGCACCTTTACTGTTTAAAAGCCTTCTGGATTCATAAAGTTAATGCTTATGTGCATTGGTGCCTCTCTAAATGCAGACTTGAGATGGGTTCAGAGAGTGTGTTTCACAATTTCTTTTCTGAGGATTATACAGCCGTCTAGGTACTAAGTGGATCCTATTAGTACAGTTTCTGGGCCTCTCTTCTCTATTCCAGTGGTTTGGCAGTCCACCAAAATGCAAAAGAATGATGCAGAGCCTTGCAAATTATGAGAAAGAGCCTACTGACTGCAAAGCAGGACAGACAGGCTTGGCAGGAGGAAATGGCAATGTGGAGTGGTCACAGTTCTGGCCTGTCAGACTCGACACTGATCATTTCATTTCCTACTTCCTACTCGACAATCCCTTTGCACCAGCCTTCAGGCTTACCCGCACGCTTTCTTCCACGCTGCTGCTTTGCTGCAAATGCTGCTCCATCCTTTCTTTCTTTTCAAGTCCTTTTTGAGAGAAGTGCTTCAGTATTTCTACTAAGTTAAATATACCAAAGTCAGAAAAATTTCTTTGCATTTATTAAAAAACACATTTTTCCCACTTCTAATGTGTATTTCTCATCTTCAGTTTTAATGACTCCAAATACTTTACACCCAGTTAGTAATTACCCATGCCAATTAAATGGAACAGATTTACTTCGGGGTGAATTCTTGTAAGCTGCAGAGATGGTTGCTTTAAAATGCCTGTGAAGTCCCTTAGAGGGTTCAAAGATGACCGTACCAGTCGCAAAGAGTTGTAACCGGTGAAGTCAGAGAGTGTTTATGTCTACTTCATGTCAGAAAAGGCCTGTTGGTGAGTGAAAAAAAGCAGTTATAGTTCACAAGACACTGCCCTTCCTGCCAAAGCTGGCTAAAGAAGTTGCCTCTTATTCCTTCCCCCAGCGTCCCAGAACAAGGCTGGCCATTTCTTACGGCAAGTGTAACTGTTTACGTGCTATAAACAGGATCACTGAAATGATCGGTATTACAGACAATCCTCTAAAAACCCCAAACCAATAACGCTAGAAAATACTCTGAGATCCTCAAACCTCACCCACGTATACTGACTTCCTGGGACCGCGAATGAGAATACGGACCTTTTCCATATCCAGAGACTTGGGCTCTAGCAAATCATCTCTACAGGAATAACTTTATCTATTTTTCTGGCATGTCGTATATCCAAATCGTAACGCTTCTTGGAAGGGTGTGCTGTATACAAACTTTCACACGGTCATTGTTCATCAATGAATAAATTACGTGCTCTGTTTCAGGGCGCTTCAGATTCTTAGTCAAAATTTCCCTGTGCTTCCAGTAACTCTGGCCAGCCCTAATCGGAAACAGTCCTGCTTACTTACCCTTTCATAAAGCCAAACCTTCAGAGAGCAACATAAATGTTAATTAATTTACTCTCACCTCACTCCTCTGAGGTAAATAACTGTATCATTTTCCCCTTCTGTTTAAAGGAGAATATTAAAACAGAAATGAAGTGACTTGCCTACAGTAACGCAGTGAATTAGTGGCAGAGGAAGGGCCGGTATTTAGAAATTCTTGGGGTTCTTGGGGCTTGTCTACGCAGGGAAACCTGACTGTGCATCCTTCGCTCCGTACCAGCTAGCCAAGCAGAGGCCAATGTGTGAGCGCTCTATGAAAGGGAAGAGAGTCCTTTTGTTCTGGAATTAATTGCACGTTATTGAGGCAAGGTAATTATTTTGGAATAAAACCCCTCTTACCGCTCTTATTCTGGATCAGCTGTTCTGATGACTTCCTTACACAGGCAGGAGGCAAACTCTAAATTCTCCTCCTCTCCCCCTGCCAAACCTAGTTAATCATTGCTTAATTATAAAGGCACAAAAATGTTTGTTCTTCCACGTAAAGAAAATAAACGAGTTCTGGATATCCTGAGACTCGTGAGAACACGCATTGCTCCTGAGTGTAGCTGCCCCCTAACCACAGCTCTAGATGCCATGCACAGGGAGAACGTAGTGAGAACAGTGGCTCGGCCCTGCCTCATGCCGGCAGCCCCCACGCCAGGACCCCTGTAGTGCCTGATGTCGACCTCTTAGACCTGGGATTTAGGGGGAGACCGCAGGGGCCCAGGAGCCAGAGCCAGCTCCAGCGCTGGACTGCAGCCAAGGGTGTGTGCCTCCACCGCGGCCTCATCTCAGCCATCCCACGTAGGCTGGGCTGGTGCTCGCCGTCAGAGCCTCTCCCTCCCTACGTGGGCGATATCTCCCTCATCTTACGATTTGACACATCAGCAGCGTGTGAAGGAAGATCATATACACGGCTTGGGAATGCGCTAGCCTCGTTAACCTCATTAAAGAGCTTGCAAGCCACGGCCTCGCTATCTGAATTCTTCTGATGAAGACAAATTTCAGTAATCGCACACCGCGGTTCCTGGTGCTACAGTCACATCCAGCACTGGTGTGTGTATACACCTGAGGACTGCAAGCCACGTTGGGCTTCCCTTTGATAGAGCGAGAGCTGCCAATAAAAAACTTTTCACTTACGTAAAACACACCGAGCTTTTCAGGTGGGTGATATAAATGTATTTAAATACTGAAAATGTTCCCATTTGTTTTTCTGGATTGCCAGTTGTCTCTTTTTTTTTTTTTTTTTTTTTTTTCATGCCAGAGCAGCACTGCGATTAGTTCTTCATACATCTGGAATGTTCCTTCTACTCAGCAAGATGAGATAAGGAGTGGTTTTGTGACCCCCCAACACCTGCAGGAGCCATGACCTCAAGCTGGGGAACCTGTAAGAGGGTGATTGCTCTCTGGAAATACACCCAGGTATTTTTACAGTACCGAACACTCTGGGATTTAAACATCAGTGCTAAACATCCATTAGGAACACCTTCAGAAGCTCACAAGCTGTTTGAATCCGTATGTAAGTCTGGTTGGTCTTTGCCATCCAGACGCTCCTGGAAAGTGAACGGGGGGTGGGGGGGGTGAAGCTAACATCTCGGCAGTGGAGCAGCTGCTCACCACAGCTCGGTTGCTCTAGCTATCACCATGCTGCACGCTGCTGGAACGTCGCCAGCCCAAATCGGAGATGTTTTCCGGAGTGTCCTAATTTCAGAGACAGCTCAGGGGAAGCTTCACTTTACATTGGTTTAACCGAGATTGTTAATGTTCTCTCAAGCCGAGGACGATAATGACAACCTGCAGAGTATCCAGAATGGGTTACCCACAGCGGATCTTGTTCAAAATTTTGGCCGTTTGAAAACAGAGCGGTGCTCCTGCAGAACAAGGGGTGATGTTGATGTATGCTCATTTTTTTTCCCATGTGCCTACCTACGTCGTTAATTTGTTATCTGCGGTGAATATCTAGAGAGAGAATTCAATGTAATTTGACTGCCAGTAAAAGAGCTTGATATATACTGTCTGTGTAGTACCAGCAGGTTTTGCCTGTGCATCACCAACTACTGCGACCCTGCAGGTCTCCAGGAGGCTGGAACGTGATATAAGGATCAAAATGAAAAAAAGAAAAAAAAGCTAAAAGAGCATTTTAATGCAAAAAGTTCTGAGAGGTGCAACACTAAAGTGTATTGGGCACGCCCCGAGGAGTCGAGTTTACCAGCCGCACGCATACAGGTCGTAGTTACGGGCGATCTCGGCCCTGTCCCCTGCCGGCGGCCCCGGGCCGGGAGGCGGGCGGCACCGGGCGGCCTTGGGCCAGCGGGAGGCTCCCCCCGG
>NW_009260338.1:297553-325796 GCF_000687185.1 Egretta garzetta
GTAGTCGTGCTGGTTTTGTTCTGAGCCGGCGCTGAGAGCGCAATTAATGATAACAGTTAGGTAATTTGGAGGCAGTGCCGGTGGGGATGTTCTGCATGCTCAGCGCATGGGAGAGGGGGTGGAGGAACAAAATGTTTGCGGATGGTTGATTTCTTCACTGAGAGCCTGGAAAAGTGGAAAAAACAGGGAGTGCCTTAAACTGGATCTTACGGGGAAGGAGGAGGAGGAGGTGTTGGTGATGAAGCAAGGACAGGTAGACCAGAAGGGGATAACCTTCTGAAGCAGAATGTGTTTGCTCTTCCCCCGTTTTGCATTGCATGAAGTCTTGATGTTAATGTTCTCAAGCTATATTTAAAAATAACTGTATTATTTTGCACTGGGTAGCTGTGATGCAGCTTCAGTTCATTTAATGAGGAATTCACCCATTTGTGTCTGGTAGAGCAGCGATACAAAATGGGAATTGCTCAACTTAATGAAGATCTCCTTGTATAACCTTGGCCACGATATCTGTATGTTTTAGATGGAGGAGGTATGTTTTTTACCCGAAGAAGAATATAGAGGCATTTTGGGGGGTAATTTTGCTTATGAAGCCGCTTTTAAAAAATTTTGCCTGCCAAAAATAGCTTTAAAAAATTTCAGTGATGCTGCTTTAATGAAGCCTTTACTGCATGCTGAATGAAGTGCATCTGTGAGCAGGGAGCCTTAGTTGATAATACAATGCAAATTTGTTCTCAGGGTAAAGGTGTCAGATTTCATTAGGTTCCAGATCTGTATGGATGAACCAAGATTGGCATTTTCTTTAGAAAGCAGCCCTTTCATGATGGAATTTTGATTGAGGTGGGTTTTTTTGCTCATTAACTATGGGAATTAAGTATTGGTTTCCTTTAATTTAAAGCGTAAACCAGTTTTGTAAAAGGGAAAACAGCCTCTCCCCCCGCCCAGTTTTTGCCTGTTGTCACTGCAAGTTACTGCCTCGATAATAAGCATCTGTGTTTTCTCTGCTGGAGAGTTTGGTCACTATTTATTTGGAGGTTTCCTTTCCTTTCTGTTTCCCTTCAGCTGGAGTGGTGGGAGAGACAGGTGAAAGTACTAAGGTAGAAGTTTGTGGCAGTTGTAATTGCAGAGAGAGATCTGTAAGTTGTGTTTCACTGTCAAGGCTTTCATGCCTTAGGCCATCAGACGCCATACCAGTTATTAATCCAGAAGCCGTGTGGGAACTTCAGATTTATTTTTTTTCTTAGATATAGGAACAGCTGTGTTCTGTAAAGCTAAAAAGAAAAGTTTCATGATTGAATGTTTTATGTAAATACTATGTCTCCTCTTTATTGATAGGTAACTAGGGACAGAAGATTCCTCCCCCCCCCCCATTTAAACAGTATTTATGGCCAGTTGATTAAAGGATGTGCATTTAGTTGCTCAACAGTGTATTAAGAAGGTATTACTGATGCTAATAAAATGCTTGGTTTTAATATTGCTACTTGGGATAGGCATACTTAGCTTTCAGTTGTGGTTCGTAGAACCTCTTAGATCATGAAGTCAGAAACAAAATGGAATGTCAGCTCTGACTTGTAGTCTGCAAAAAGTTGCTTGACTAAAAAGGCTAGCAGGTGTAGAGGTAGGCACTGACAGAGAACTGTGAAGGGTGAGGCTGCAATAAGGAGTAAAATGGGGACATGTAATTCATAATCTGGTTGTTTTTCTATAATAAAATGTTATTTCACTCATGTATAATTGGTTCTGGGTTTGGAGAGCTTTTTCCCCCCTCTCGCGTTTATCTGAAATGTTATTTTAAGGTTTGGGATTAACTTTTGTATAGCTGTTGTTTTAAAAACTGTGTCCAAATGTGGCTTCTTCCCCCCTCCCCAGGTTTTCAAGGAGATCTTTTTGTCATACTCATAAGCATTCTGCTGCTGCCTTGGGAGTGTTTTGTTCTTGTGTAGCTCTTTTCGTCCTCTCAGTTTTGTAAATGTGTCTCAAATATATCCTTTAAAATGTCTATTTTAGAATTATTAATTTTGCTACTGTGAACACATTTTTTTTTTTTTTATTTCTAAGATAGGAGAAGACAACTTAATTTTAGGAACATAAAATATTCATACTAGTTATTTTGAATTTCAGTAAGGTTATGCTTTTCCAGTTAAGGAGGATAATTTTGGAAATACATTAGGAAAATAAGAGGTAGGCTAGTAAGAGAAAGGGCTGAGGCCCAACTGAGTTTCTTTTCTATTCCTCTGTTTTGTCCTGTAGCATGGCTGTTGTAGAGAAGAAAAAGGAACAGTTTTCTCCATATCAGTAGTTTAATCCCTTCAGCAAGGGGGTTGCTGCAAGGTATTGAGTTCTTACTGCTAGAAATCCTGATACCCTACTGGGGTAAAGAAGCTTTCTGCTTCTGCTTTCATCAAAATTTCAGTCACACAAGTTGGTTTCCCTAATACTGACATTTTCAGAGATTTAAATTTATTCTCATTGACCCTGTGTGTTGGCTAGTTGGCAAACAGTTTTGATCTGTTGTTTCCCTGGCTCTTTTAGCTTCAGGCAGATTCCTTCTATTCCTCAGCAGTTCCTTAATTTAAATATTTAAAAAGTCAATAAGGCATGATTTAATTATGTTAATATCTTTTTATATCTTTGCTTTGTTTACTTCATTATCCATCTTTTAGATTTTTATTTTATTCATTTATTCTGAAACCCATTCATTTAACTTCTTGTTAATAAGTTATGACGGAAATACAGCAATAGTGAGTGCAGTTACTCATTTATTTTATCAGTGTAAATACATATATCCTAAAATCTGCTGGGTGAGGCTTCTATTGTATTGATTTGGCATGTAAAATTAATCACATGTTAAGTATCTTTCTGTGAGCGAGGGGAAAAATGTTATATTGTTCAGTGTTTTATGTTTCCAGGGAGATAATGACTTCAGTGACTTGATTTCAAGTATATCCCTCTAAATAGCAACTTTTAAATAGTCTAAGCTTTCTCTTTTCCCTGAGTTCAGTTTAACGTTGGAATGAGGACTCTCAACCTGGAGGTTTTTTAAAGTGGGATTTGATGAGTCTATGGAAAGTTGAGATACTCTCTATTTAATGAAAGGCAATCAATATTTTCTGAGAGTGGAACCTTACCAGCAATGGTTAACTGAAGGCATGGTTGTAAACCTACAGAATATGGCCATTGGTGAGGCTGAGTGACAATAGTTTTGTGGTTTTGACTAATTCTGATTTTTAATCCTCATGCAGCTGGCAGTGCAAGACTCTCACAGTCTGTAGCAGTTTTGGTGTTAGCTGCGATAGTAGTTTTGCACTCTGAACTTTGGGAATCCCTTTAGGAGTTGCAGAGACACTAGAATTGCTTGGTTATTTAACTGGTTTTGAACATGAATCAGCAGATAAAATGGTTTTAGATGTCTGTCTTTGTGTAAGTACAGCTAAATCATGTCATTGTCTCAGTTACTTTAATTTTGAATTCTGTGGCACCAGTTTTCTGGCTGGGTTGTTTGATTTAGATTCCGCCACATGTCTTTTATGTTGTGTTAAGTGAGACTAAGCATTTACAAGTCTCTGTTTTCTTTATGGAAGCGTGTTTTAAAGAGCCCTTCATTTGAATGTGGCGACATAACACTTTTCATCGTCTTGATGGCTGGTGAATCGTATGATCGCTAACCGAGTATTCGTCAGTGTTGCTTCAAAGGTCTGAGTCTGTAAGTGGATCCTCTCTTGCAAACCTGTGTTTGATTAGCAGGATCAAAATCAGTCGTGCCTTCATCTCTTCGTGCTACTTAATCTCGTGTCGGATGCTGCAGTGCAGTAGTAGTAGCTCATGTTCCCTGCACAGTGGATGGATGTCTGTTTTGAAGAGAAGGCGATCAAGTTCCTGACAAATGCATGACTGTACAGAGCAACTTTTCTGAATGTGGGTTATTTAAAACCGTAATACAGAAGAAAGAGTTGTTACTGGCACTAGTGGTTCATGCTTAGGCCTGAGAGGCACTTTGAATTTTTTACTGTTGTTTTAATACCCTTTTGTCTTTGGTCTCTGGCTCTGTAGAAAGGGAAGAATGCTGTCTTCAGATGGATCTATTAAAGATTAGTGGTGTGCTTTTGGAAGACCCAAGTTTTATTTTGTAAGTTGTCAAAATTGAAATAAACTAATGATGTATAACATAAATCTGTTTGAAAGTTGGATTGTTCTTCATGATTCCTTCATGAAGGTTTACTTTCAGTGCTTGAAAACCTTTTGATGGTGTTTATTTTTTTTGTGGTGTTTGTTTACCTTTTGAGGTAACAATTTTTTTACCTTAGTACTTGTTTAGACCTTGGAGAGACTTTCTCTCACAGCTGCTGTAAAAAAAAAAAAACATGCTGAGATTGAGCTTGTACATTAACATGGACTTTTATCTTAGTGAAAGCATTTCAAGTTAACTCTGAAATACAGCTTATTTTTCCTAACCGATGATGTTATAGTGGGTTAAAAACCTCAACTAGTCAAAATCAGCAGAAAACAAGCTCTTACTCCATGCTGCTAGAAAGCACAGCTCAGAAGTTGAGCACAACTTAGAGAAAAGTTGCCTGTTGAGTCTGCTTGGGAGACTTAGTTATGTTTAATATACTTGGCTGGTATTACTTTGTGACTTTTCATGCTTTCTTTTCTGGCTGGGGGACTTGCCAAGCATCTTCTTTCCCTCCGCAGCCTGCTTTGCTGCCTGCCTCTGTGCAGCGGACAGTGGGGTTTCAGGAGGTGGCAAGGGCTGCTTTTGCAGCATGGCTCCACGCTCTGAATTTCTCGAGTCATGATGCATTTTACGGCACCATCAGCTAAATCAATTGTCTTTTGACCTTTGAATTCAAATGGTAGGCTTATTGTATGCTGATGTGATGTGGAATAGGATTAATACAGAACTTTTTTTTTTTTAATAGCAGCAGATAATATCTGTAGAACAACTGCTGTGGTGGCAGAACTTTCTGTGTGCCAGTTGTTCACGTCAGCAGCTCTGATAAGTATCTTGGTTTTCCTTCGTGGTGGTAATACAGATGGCGCTCTCTAAAGAGTTAAGAAACATTTTTTTAAACACCTGCATTTGTTGATTTGACCAAAAGTTGCATAGTCTTAAGAACATTTTTATATTGTTCTTGTGACTTTTTGAAACAAATGAAACTATTTTTGTACTGCCTGGTTTTTTTCTTGGTCTTATAATAAGCTACTGGTCTTATGTCACACTCATTCAAAATCAGTGTCATATGAAGTACTCGGTGCAGATCTGTGATGATTGGTGTCTTACAAGAGAGGTTATAATTTTCTGATTTATAACTTTTTTTTTTTTCTCCTTTCTTTCTGCTTCAAGGAGTGCTTCCTTCCTTCATCTAATTTCGATATTGCTATCTGTGTGTTTGGCTTTGTCACTTGATCTTACACTGGTAAATAATTTGGCAGAGTAGAAGTGGACCTCTGGCTGAAGGTGGGGGCGGTGAGTCTCCCGATCGGTGCTGTTGGTGTTTCAGTAATTTTACTTCAGACAGAATGTAGTCTGGCCTCCTAAACTGGGCGTCCCCAACGCAAATGCAGTTTGTTGGTTTGGACCATTATGACTATTAAAGGTTGGGCCACACTTGGTGAACTTCTGGGGAGGGATTTCTAGCTTAGTTTCCTCTAGGAGAAATCCAGTTTGTGCACAGCAAAATGACTATAAAAATTAAAATAAATCATTATGAGGGTGGTTAAGCATTGAACAGACCACCCCAGAGTGACTGGTGAATCTCCATTCTTGGAGGCTTTTAAAGCTTGACAGGACAAAGCTGTGAGCAACTTGATGCAATGTGGAAGTCGGCCCTGCTTGGAGCAGGAGGTTGGGCTCCTGGGTTAAACCGCTGGGTGCTCTGCAGGCTGCTCGCTGGTGAGCTGGTGATAGCTGGAGGGCCTTCTCAAAGGGCACTACTCTTTGAAATGCTGATGTAGGTACAGTTTAAACAACTTTAAAAAATCAAGACCATCCTTATAGCAAAAATAATTTTTTTTTTCATGCTAATATGAAGCAGCTTTACTTTGGTATCCAGCCTGTTTCATGTCTTTTGCTTGGGCAGCAGCAGTACTGCTGGTGTCAGTTTATCACCGCTTCCTAGTGCTGGCTCTCAGGTTGCAAACCTGCAACAGGAAACCCGATTTCCTTTATCTGTGGGCAGGCAAGAAAGAAGGGGTATTTATTTATTTACTTACTTATTTTCCCCTATGAGGCCAATGTAAGTGGAAACAGTAAGCGGTACACATCTTGAACGTTTGTATTTTTTGCAGGGCTGGAGCACAAATTTGCTCTTGCTGAAGAAACCATGGCAAAAATCAGGCTTTGTTTATTTATTTTTTTCCGGTGCAACATGACTTTGTCTACATGTTTAAAAAAAAAAAGACAATGGATGACAAAACTCAAACTGCAGGTTTAAACGTGTTATTGTTACACAAAGGTCATTACAGTTCTTATCTCTGAACTATTTAAAGATCTCTTCTTTTTGTTTTTGTGCACAAGGCTTCTCTCTTCACTTTCTAAATTACCAATCTATGGGTTTTTTTACTGTTTTAAAAACTGAAATGTTTGATACTATTTTGAGTATATTGTTGCACGTCTCAAATAGAAGACAATATTAGACCCCACTAAATAAATCTTAGATGGCCTTCCCTGCTTCTTCTGAATGCATTGAGATATATACCACTGTTTTTTGGGTTGATTTCCCCCCCCCCTCCCCCCCCCCAAAGGGCTGAAATTGGATTTTATGCTTTCAATCCATGCAGAAGGACTGCATAATTGTGCGGAAGAAAGGTATGGTTTAACATTCTCATGCCTTGCAAATAAACATATTTTTATGAATGACATGATACTGGCACTGATCTTTTACTTTGCAAATGTATTTAACAGCTTGTTGCATGAATCGTAATAATATAGTTCAATAGACTGCACTGTATTGATTATACAGCAGCCGGAATAAAGAGTGAAACCTGATGCTCTCCCCCAGCTTTTGCTAAAGCAGACATTTAGAAGTGAGAAAAGAAAGGAGATACTTATGTAAAAGCTATTTATGTAGTTTGCCCTTTCCTTGCATGTTTTTTTTTTTTCTTCACTCCTTCCCTTCTTTTGCCCTTCTTTTGCAGCCTTTGAAGAAGGCAGTGTTGACAGAAAGTCAGTTTGTTTTAACCTTCCACCCATTGACTTCTGCAGCATCTTGCAGAGTAGTCATCTACTTGTACTTGATGTAACTCTGGAAATTCCCATCATGTCCCAAATGTAGCGTTGTCTATTGCAGTGCCATACAGAGAGACTGTAGGAGACTCTTTGCTAGGATGCCTTTGTTAATATAAACAAAAAGATGATGCTAATATAATCTTAAAACAGGCCATTCATTGGAAATTGAAAAGGCCTTTTTGGGATTTTGGGTTCTGTGGGTTTTTAGGGCACGTCTGTGCAGTGAAATGAATGGCCGTTGGTACTCTGGAGTACTGCCTGGCACAGACACTTCCACTTTGCAATTCGAACTGCGGGAGAAGCTCCAGGGAATAATTTGAGAGCCATAAGTTAATTCTTGCCTTATTATACAATTGCCTTCATATCTAGGCAAAGCCAGAAGTTCTCCAGACCTACGTAGTTTTTTTTTTTTTATTGTGTATTAAAGTTGTCAGAACTCTTTTTGTTTTAATCCAATACTACTGTACTTTTATTTTCAGTCAGAAATTTTTTTAAGGTTAATTAATATGCTGGCTAACATTTGAGAACAGATGAGGTTATTCTGTCTCCAAACAACAGCATTAGAATTGAGTGTGAACATGCAACAGTGTGCTGTATATTCCAGATTTAATCACTTGTATATGCAGTGTTGATGCAGTAAAGACTTTCAAATTTGTTGGTAATTTAAAGCACATCTCCAGTAAAACAAAGGTATGATAATAAGCAGTAATTAAATGTTGCAAAGGATGTTCATCACTGTTATTTTAACAGAAGTTAAGTCATTATCTGCTGATTGCTGGCATCATTAAATCTCAATTTTTTAGTATGTAAGTCAGTGCTTACATACCCGAGCAGCTGAACTGAGGTTTTCCATTCTTGCATCGTTGAAGTATCTTTGTTCTTGGATCTTAAGTGTGATGACTTACCTCGAACTACCTACAATTGTATGCCTGCCAAGGGCAAGAGTGCAAATGTGAATGTGCTCTTTAACTAAGAGATAAAATGCATCTCTTTCTGAAAATTGGGGTGAGGGGAGCAGTCAATTTAATTCATAACAACTTAGCAGTTGCCCAGAGCTGGCCACATGAAAAATAATCATATGCAAGGTAAACATCACTGCTTGTAAAACTACAAAATGCTCAGAAATAGAAAATGTCTGAAGTGCTGGGGGAGGAGGGAGACTTTGCTGTTCCTTATTTTTTGTAAATCTGCACTTTGCTTAAAACCAAAAAAACCCAAAGGAATTTATGGTAGTTGCCAAATATTCCTAAGTATGATGCCGTCTAGCTTTAGGTGATGGGTTTCTTCAGGCTTCTGAGGGAGGGGTTTGACTTGGGGCTGAATAAGGCAGACCTTACAAAGTGATGTAAGGAGAGAAATTAAGGAGCACTTGGAGAAGGAATTTTTAGATAAAATCCTCATTTCATCTTTCAGTTACGTGTAACAGGAAGAGGTAATTAGAATGAATAAGGGTCAAACTTGCAGAAATAGTTGATGAAGTGGAGAGCTAGTGGACAGATTTAAAATAAAGTAGCACTTCGATTAGTTATTTGCTTGGAACACTTTGGAAGGTAGTGTTGTGAACAGGAGGGAAGCTGGAGAGGGTAATAACAGTAAGAATTGTTAGATCATTGACTATTTAGACAGAAAAAGTTGGGTTCAGATGAGGAGGAATTGTAAATGATGGTAGTGTTGTTTGTCTTACAGTTGCCAGTTTTTCTAATGTGGAGGACTAAAAGATTTTTGGCAGAACACTGAGCTTCCATTTGACATGGCATTAAAGCATCCAGAATAAGCACATTGATACTTGCTTTTTGGTAGATAACAGTACTGAAAAAGCAATTTTTTGAATTGTGTTTAAATATTGTAGCTGAAACTGTATGAACAAGTGAATTGTATCTTCTGTTTCTCCCTCTCCCTCCCTCGTTTTTCCTGAGTGTTATAATTTAGAAAAGAAGGGTCCAAAGATGTCTGTGATTTTCTAGCTTTAAAAGTGAGAGGAGAATTGAAGGTCTATTTGAAGGGAGGTGGGAGAAGAATCAGCACAACTCTATGTAGATGAAGCTAAATGCTTAAAATTGTGACTGGTTTCTTAAATGTGGGTCCTACTCTTACCCAGAATGACTAGCTTTTTTCCCAGGTATTGTCAGAAAACATGGCTAGAACTAATTCTTACTTGAAACTTAGCTATAAATTGGAACTTTATTGCTTGTAACATGAGGATAGCATAGACAGTGTACATGATCGTGTGGCCTTTTGTATTCACTTTTTAACATGGGGAAAGAAGAGGGCTTGTGGAACAGTGCTGCTCTATTCCAGTAACATTTTACAGGTGGCAGTAAAAACTCTTGGCTCTGCGGCAGTATGTGGGTGTTATGTGCTTGCAGGTAAAGTTGTCTAATGTTAGTGTTTAATAGTACTTTTGAAAATGAAGTAATTGTAAGCATAGTGTAATGTAAAATACCATTAAATAGTGGTTGGTTTCTGCTTTATGCTATTTTCTTGTTGCTGATAAAGAAGGTACAAAAACCTTTCCGTGTTAGAGTTTCAAAGCAATTTGCCAGGTAAAGAAATAGTCTTTTTAAAGGTGGTGGGTTTTTTTTAATCTTTGAATCTTGTGTTAGTGCTGAGTGACTGTTCTGTTTGCACCCAAGTTTCTGACTTAAAAAATGTTAATAGCCATAGCTATCTTGCTTGTTATCACCTTAGTACTTAGCCAAGATGCCAAAAGCTCTTGAAATGTATGGAAACTTCAGCTAGGTTAGCCACTTGAATACTGGCACCCTGGGTCGCAAAGCAATGTGTTAATGTTATCCCTGAGATCAAAATTTGGAATTGAAGACTTGGGATACTGTTGAAGTGCTGCTGCTGTTCAGTTTATAGCCATGTTAATTAGAGCTGAATGTTGGTAAGATGAACACATGCAATATTAATAAAACTACTTGTGAAATTGAGCTGTTATTATCTCATTGAATAGTTGTACTGAAAAGTTGCGTGTGTCTTCCCTAGAAGAAAGAGAATTGAGAAGGGCTTACAGTGTGCCCCTTGAGCCCTACCTGTCCCTTGGGAATAGATCGCCTGGTCTCAGTGACCTCTTTCTCTCCGAGACCCGAGATGGTCAGAGACCTGGCTGAAGGGGGAGGGACTGTTTCAGTAGCAATGTACAGCTTTGAGAGTGCTCTCTTCTCCGTCCCTTTTCTTGCCTTGCAAAGAAAAAAACCAGTTGTCCCAATCTCATGATTATATGTGAGGATCAGGCTGTTGCTTCTGGCAAAGTTAATAGGATCTGATCGGCTCCTTTTCTGCATGTAAAAGGCTGCAGAGGAGGAAGAGGGGTGTGGGTGTGGGCAAGGTTCTATAAATTGTTTCTACTTGTGGCAGACACAGTTACTTTTGGGATGGAGTTTGATTTCCTTATACCTCCCAGCTTAGTTTTAACCAATACTACCTGACTTGATTTAAAAAAAAAACAAACAAAACCAAAACTGAATCAAGCATGATAATTACAACATTGGCAATAGGTATGTGTTTTATACTTGAATCTGTACTTTCATGGACTGGAAAGGGCCAGAGCCCTAATCTGACATCTTGGGCAAAATACAGAATCTTCTACATAGCTCATGTGGTGCAGCATAGTTGCATGATAATTGTGCTGCTCTGCATTGAGTGCACTCAACTTCACTCATTTATGGGTACTAATGAGATTGTGTTTTGATGTGACATTACTGTAATATCAGTGCCTCGCATTCATTCATTAGTTTACCTCATTGACTTTGTGAAATAAGGAAATGCAGATGCCCTTGAGCAAGTCATTTTAACACGCACATGGGAAATCTGTAATAGTGTTCAGCGCAGAAGCTGCCTTGGGCTTTAGATTTCATCTTACTGTAGATGAATATATTCATAACTAGCTGTAAAGCTGCGCTGGAGACTTGAGCTGGCTCTGAGGAATCTAGTGGCTATGTCCACACTTGTCTGCGGCCCATTTTCTGCTCTGAAGAGTGGCTTTGCACCCCTCAAACCCCTGCTGTTTACCAGAAACAGTCCCTAGCCTCTGTACATCAATGTCAACTTGAATAAAACTGTGCTGCAAAATGTGATAACAGTTTACTGGCATGGACGGTTATGGATTAGTGCTCCAACCTGTGCCCTGGCCTTATTTTGTCTATTATTACAGCTTTAACTCACAGTGCCTACATAGCACATTGCCGCACTCTGCTGAGTTTGTAGCTCGCATCCGGAGAGCATTTAGTAGCAGTAGCACAGCATTGCATATGAGCAACCTAGCCTTCCTCCTCAGCGGGGCTTACCAAGCTCAGAGACAGCATTGTGCTAATGTGTCTGTCATGGTTCTGGTTCTAGGGTTAGTCCAGTGGTTTTAGCTCAAAGGTCAGAAGATCAATGGTGCCAGTGTAATAGCTGGCATGCTACAAATTAAAGTAATACCGGAACAAATGGCTTTGATTTGAATTGCCTGCTAAACATCCCTGTCTTAGCAGTGTCTTGTGCATCTTGACCTGTGGCAACAGAGAATGAGACGGTCTATAAAATTGTGAAAAGAATAAAACGGACTGCACACAAAACAAGTAAACGAGTCTGTAGAAATTGTCAAATCTAAGGCCATTAAAATATATTCTAAAGTATTCCTTTAAATCTGCATTAATACATGGCGTGGGCTCTCAAGTCGTGTGCAGGAAGAATTGTGTTCAAAAGTTACATGTGAAGTACTGCCTGGCTGTACTTCAGAGAATGTCTCTGCTGGCACCGTGCCCTGCGAGTCGGCCAACGTGCCTCATGTCGTCACACTTGCGGCTTTTCCGTTTTCGTCTAGTTGTAGCAACTGCGCAGATAGCATTCTTCAGCTCAGAGCTGTGTGGCAGTCACTGCTGAGATTGCTCTGTATCCTGGATTTCTGATAACAGGTTTGAGGCAAGGTTGTCAAAGTTTTTGGTTTCCTATGGAAACCAGCTTGTGTGGCTATGCTCTGTGCCTGCCTGCCTGTTTGCTTTTCTCCTCTCTAACACTTCCTTCTCCACAACCTCCTAAATATCGTGGCTGTTATTCTAGCCCTTAGGCACGCCTGGAGTCCAACAGCCTCTGTAAAAACAGACTGCTGGGTGGGTGAGCTTGAGTCCCAGCGGTGGCAAGAGCAGTAGTGTGTGCAAGGATCGTGTTAGTCACCAGAGAAGCTGATTAACACAATTGCATGGGATAAACTTCAGCTGGAGCGTATGTATTCTTAGATATCAAATCTGGTCAAGTATGAGAGACTTGAAGGTGCCAGGCTTTGTTAATTCATGTAACTACTTGTTCTGTATAGGTTTATGTCAATTCTTCTTTCCAAAAAAAGCGTAGAAGACAAAATATAATGGGAGCATGTAGTGATATCTGCTTAACAGCAGAAAGTATTTTAAGTGTCCCAAGAGCTTTCTTTTTCTTTTTTGTCCCCCTCTCTCCAGAATTGTTGATACTACCATTGCATGAGTAGCTTCTGTGGCTTTTTTTGGTAGAGGAAATCACTTTGTATCAGAGAAATCTTTCTTTCTTTCTTTTTTCTTCCTTTGCCCCAAAGTACAAAGGTGTTACTGTTGAAAAATGGAATATTGTTTAGCAGGACCTTTCTTGTACTAGCTTTTCTCAAGAAGAATCTTGTCAGAGTGCTACTGAGATGCATGAATGTTTTAAGGCCAAGCTCATCCTGCAGACTTCTGTGAACACCCGGGATCCATCAGAAGAGCAAAACCACAAATGGGATCCTGCCCTTTCACTCTCCTACCAATTTCACTGTCAACAGATGCTCCTGGCTTCCTCTTGGCTGCCTGGTGCTTACTGGCAGGTGTGGTGTTGTAAGGCTTCTGTGAAAGAAGGCAATGTGAAGAGCGTGAAAGGTTTTGTTCTTGCTTTTGCTTGTTTGAGCAGTTAAAACTTCAGCATTTTTCCTGTTCAAATTCTTCTTGTTCTGTTTGAGAAGCCAGGCAGATTCATTTGGTACCTAGTCAAGGAATGCAGGAGCTAATTGTTCCAAGTCTCACTGGACAGGTGGTAGGGGAGACCATCCAAAGAGGACGTCCTGACTTTGAGAAAAGGTTGTATCTTCTGCACTTGTAATGCTTTTGAATGTTGGACAATGAGGCTGCAGGTAAAGCAGGATTTATAATGGTTTAATTTTAAATGTGGGATTGATTTCAAGGTAGGTTTGCAATGTGAGATCTGTCCCTTTTTAGAGAGGTAAACCCAAAGTGTTTATATCCATCTGAGAGGGGAAAGTCTTTGAATGAACTGCATATTGACCTTGGTTGTCTGTGACAGTAGCACCATGTGCAGCAGTAACTGGGCCAGACTCCTCTTCCTGCCTCCCAACCCTCCATTTCATCCTCTCGATCTCAGCAACTGCCATATGGTGTGCAGTCTGGGCCCAGTAAGCTGCCACCTCCCTTCTCATTGCTCCTGAGAGAGGAGATCTTCGATCCCTTCAAGAGTTGAGGATGACACGGGTCTCTTCACCTGCACTGACTATTTGCAAGGCCCAATACTAGACCATAATGATTCATGAATCCTCTTCGCAGTTTAGGTGACAGTAGTCTGTCAAAAAGCCCGAATCTTTTTCAACCATTTGGCATCAATCAGCACTGGAGCGTTGGGCTGTAGAGCTGTTGCAACACATAATGCTTTTAACTTTCCTCTTGGTAAAAAGAGGAGAGAAAAAATAGCACAGAAGGCTATGTTTGTTGGTGGAAAGAGTATGTAAATAACATATCCAAACTTATCTCTAAGGTTGCGGAGTTAGAACGCTGGTTCAACAATGCTACAAACAGGGCTTTAGGATTCCCAATACTGGGTCAAAAGTATATCGGTTGTATGTAAAGTATGGATCTCATAAATTATTCTGTTTGCTCTAATTAAACCAAAAATAAAATACATTACTGACTTGTATTAAGCATTATTTATTTAGACCACCATAAATTTATATTGGATTAGATATTAAGCACTTTCCTGCCACTGATACCAATTTGATGTCACATTCTGGCACACCTGATTAAATTTGATCATGTTCTTGAGTCTCATTTGGATCAGACTTATCATGGTTGGTGATGTGGTAATGCAGAGATTTGCTGTTAAGGGTTGTGAAACCAGCATTTCATCTTCTGTAACTTCCTGACGACTTTACCTCTACAAATGTTTGAGAAAGTTTACTTTTCAATTTTATTTGTAACTAGTAACTAACTTAAAATACTGTTAGTTTTTATTAAGTCTTTGAATGATTAGAGATGGGATGACCTTTTCATATGTTGTACAACCACTATTGTCTAAGGTTATAGAATGATGCTTTTAGATATGTTAAACACTAATCTTCATTACATTTATCTTCATTTTCTTCATCATCTATTCTTAATGTTATGCCAAACCCAAAGCCTATTTCTAATTTCATAGAAGGGAAAAAAATAATTCTGTCCTAGTGAAGTAGATTCTTTCTTGAATTCTCTTTAAGCTTTTTGATAGAAACAAAACCACAAATCATTTTATCTGGAGAATGTTTGGAAAAAAAAAAAAAAAGGGAGCCATTAGAGGAAGAGATTTTAATGGGATCATAAATGTTCTATTTGGATCTGTCTTATTAGACATGGCTTGGATATTGAATCTCCCTCTGAAGGCATTTACATATTTAAAGTTCTTAGTAATTGAGCTGATTCTACTATGAGCTGCTTCTACTATGAGCTGCTATTTATGTTTCAAGGCATGAATTGGTCTTATCTTTTTAAAGTCTTTTGACCTTTCTTTGGAATAGGGGGAAGCATACTCTTCTAGGGTTGTGACTAAGTATTTTTTTTTTATACTTAAAAAAATTCACATAGGCTCTGGGGAGAGTTTCCAACAGAATGGGAGATTCCGAGGTTCATAAGTAGTATCACAGGTGCTGCTGATTGTGGCTTAATCTACTGTATCAAAATGTGCAGGGTGAGGAGACTCAACTGTTGTAACAATGGGAAACTTCTGACTTAATGTTAAAGGACATTGTTTCAGTTAATTTTTTTAAATTTCTTTTGATATATGGAAGGCTTTAGAAATTTCTAATTATTTTCATAGGCATTCCACTTAAATTTTCCTCTTTTCCCCAATAGCAGCATTTATCAGCTATGTTTAGAAAGAGGGAGAGATGCTTGTTTCTTTTAGTGGTTTTTTTCATGTGTGATGAAACAGGAGTGTCTTCTGTTACATCTCCTACAAGCTGAGGAGTCTTTCTGTGGCTTGTTTATTGGATTTCAGTAACTTCTATTCATGGTATGATCATGTCTAGAGACATCAAACAAAATACTGTGCAAGTATGGCTGAGATTCTGCAGATGGATGTGAGTATACAGACTCTTATGTTTTTACGGAGGCTAACCTTCACTGACTCTGCAGATGTGGTTACCTCAACCACTTGTCGTTCTTAGTTGGTAGGGACCCCTGGAGATCTTCTAGTCCAACCCTGCTGCTCAAAGCAGGGTCAGCTAGAGCAGGTGGCTCAGGACATTCTCCAGTTGGGTTTGGAACATCTCCCAGTATGGAAGCTCCACAGTCTCTCTGCGTGACCTGTTTCAGTATTCAATCACCTCTAAAGTAAATGTTTTTGATGTTTACAGGATATGTCTGATGTTTGATGTGTTGTAGTTGTAAGTATTTCCGAACACTGCTTCAGTATGGTGCCTGTAAAGAGTTGAGGGAAAAGATTCTTCAGGGTACTATTCAGAAATCGTGTTTCATGGTTTGATTTCTATTCTTTCTTTTTGTGAGCTATGTAGCAACTGCAAGCTAAAGCCACTCATTGGATCTCTCCATTAGGTAAGGAACAGAATGACAAATACACTTTTTGATCTACTAGTCTGATACAGCTCTTATCTAATGTGTTACTCTTTCTGAAAAGCTTTTAAGGAACATCATTTGTACCTATGGTGTTTTGCTGGCCTGTAGAAGCAGGTGACATAGTCCTTCTGCAGGTATGCGCAGAAATGTCCAGTTTTTCTCGGGAGGTTGACATACACATGCTTTAGATCTAAAACTTGCATTTAAAGAGTCTTGATGCATACATGTGAGTTAGAGTCTGCTAGAGGTCTGTTTTTCTCTTTTCTGGAATACAGCATCTCTTTTTTTTTGTGTGTGTGAAAGTGGGTGGGAAGTGCACAGAAGACAGTTTACCGCTTCATCACCGTACCTTCAGAAAAGCTCGGTACCATAGCCTGAACTGAACTTCTTCAGGGAAACTGGTATTCTGTGTGCCTTGCTGTTCATTCTTCTGTTTATGACACTCCTAACAGTAGCTAAAGCACATCTCAGATTTAAGGCAAATTTTACTACTTATTTTTAGGTGATGGTTGTTTTGTATCAAATATGGTGCTGCATAGGTGGTTTTGGAAACCTCACTCATTCCACACAAAGCCAGTATTTTGTAGATATCTGTTATAGACTGATTTAGGCTGAAAGGGACTTCCGGAGGTCATCTGGTCCAGCCTGCCCCACTGAAAGCACGGCCAGCATAAATCAGAGGTATACAACAGCAGTGAATTTAGCTTAGTCTTTGCTGTAACCTCCCGTTGGGTAGATGTAGAAAGCAAGGTGATCCCCCAAGCATTCTCCAGAGTAACAAACCCAGGTGTCTCAGCCTGTCCTCGTTCCTCATGTACTTCAGACCTCTGACTGCTCCGTGGGCTCTTTGCTGCACTTGCTTCAGTCCGTCTTTCTTAAACTGGGCAGCCTAAAACTGGACACGCTAGTTGAGTTGAGGTCTCGCTAGTGCTGAGTAGAAGGGAATGTCACTTACTAGGTTTAGACACTGTACTGACAAGCACTGCAAGGCAAATATTCTTAACTTAATCCTTTCTGCAGCTGGGGATGGTGCATTTTCAGAAATGTCTATTTTTATTCCTAGATGCATAAGGAATCTTGAATAATTTTTTACCGTATCACTGTTTCCAGAAAGGATTATTTACATTGTTTAGCTTGAAGTAGACTTTCTAATTTGTAGCCAAACTTGTTTCACACAGTTGCAGATTTAATCAATATATTTCTCTGCTCTTTGAAGTTTTTTTTTCCATCTAAATTGAACCGGGTAGTCGCACGTCATTTCAGTTATACTACTGATGTATTTTGCCTTCTGTGGCACGTTATATTGGTTTATATTGTATTTTCTTCAAGCCAGCCGTCAAACAAACCATTGTGGTTGTCTGACTTTGAGTGGAAAGAGTAGTTTTCTGCCTGCTTTATTCTTGGTGTCAGATTTCAATTTATAAATTACTGCTTGTTTGATCTGCATGCAGGGATGTGCTTTGCACCATATTTTTAATGTGTCGTCGTTAAAATCAATAAAAGTCATGCCAGCATAAATACTTATGGGAGAAATGTGAAAGCGTGCGTTCTCAGAAACAGTGAGTAGGGCAACAAAGTGGTGGTGGGGAGCAGAGAGAAGAGGCAGGGAATAGATTTCTGTCCAGGGAGGATCAATCTTCCACATGAACCAGTGAGAAAAGACACTTTGTCCTTGCTACTCGTATCTCTTGCCATACCGCTAGTGCCATCGAGCAGGCTGTGCGGTGCTGCCAGCGTGGGAGCTAGCTGCCATAGAAGCTGTCTCACGGTGGAGTCCAGGTGATGCAGAACTCAGACCCTTGGCTGAGGTGTAGCCCTCTCCTATGGTAATGTTTTCAGTCGTACGACTTTGATTTTTGCCAAAGACGTAACTTTAGCTAAAACGTGCTGGGACCTGCACAGCGTTATTTTTCGGCAACTGCAGTGCTCGTGCCATGGGCTGTCAGCGAGTTGGATGGCTAGCTTCGTTTATAAGATACCATGTAGTGTTTCAGGACATAAGGACAACTCAGCTTGCAGCCGGTGCTTGTCACAGCTGTCTTGCCTTTCACCTCATGGGAAAAGATTTATCAGGCCTAATTATGTCTAACTGAGCCACTCTTGCTATCTTGCCAATGTTACTTTTTTCTGTTAATTTGATCAATGGATATAGATGAGATAAAAATGTAAACAGTGACTATTTGGCTTCATGCTTCTTGGATTATTTAAATGATTCTTTTAATCTGCCATGAAATTATGTGGGTCGTCATGTGGAGTTTTAACTAACTCCAGTTTTCTACCTCTTAGAGTCTATTTATTCCCATGAGGAAGGTGCTTGGTTTTTTTTTTTATCACCTGTGCAGGACAAACTTATTTTTGTAGTGCACCTGCAATTTGCTTTCTCTAGTCACAGGCATGGGCTTTCTGAATGACAATTCGTTCTCTTAAAACAACATGTAAAAGCGTGCACTGTTCATGAGACTGACCTGTGTTAAAACTGCAGTCAAAGCCTTGTCCAGGCCATTTCTTTTTAAACTATCAGAGTAGCAAATACCTACTTTTTTTTGTTTGCTTTCATATAAGCTTCAGCTGAATATTGGTTGTTGTTCATGGTTCCAAACTTCTAAAAGTTTGAAACTATTAAATGCATTTCTTACAGAAATTTGACTATTCCGGAGCTTCTAAAATAACACTGGAAGTAAAAAGGCTTATCAGCCAAGATAATAGTGTAGCTAATGGTGGTACTTTCTGCTGCTTTTTAATGGATTTCACTTTTGTTGCACAGATTCCCAACCTTACTGTTGAAATAATATTTATTGTTGATGTGGGGCAACTAAAACTCAGTAAACTTGTGGCAACCTGCATTTTGGTTTATATATATAATTCATGAACATCTCAGGAGAAAGCAATCCTGCATATTAGGGTGCAGAGTCTCTGCCTTAATTTATATGAAATAGGGGTGGCTTCTATATGGAAGTTGCAGAGGTGTTACTGTTTCTGGGCAAAGTTCTGTCTGGTGTCCTGGATCTTGAAATACAAATGGTGTTTCTATTTTGAGGACTGAAGGATTAGAAGATGAAAATAAGTGGAAGGGAAATAAAAATTACTGTTACTTTAGACTTGTCTTTCATTCATGTCTGAATTATTTTATCTGGAATTGCTTGTAGGACGGATAAGCCAAATAAAGTGCAGTATGGTAATCTTGAATTATTTTTTCTTTCCTTGCTATTAGCTGCATTATTAAACTTCTTTTTTGTTGTTAAAAATGGGATATTCTTAGAGGCAAAATATTAGAATGGCTAGAAATATTTATGATTTGTATCCTAAGCCAGTCTTTAGTTGGAGAGGGAGGTTTGCATATGTGTGGAAATTGTTTTAAAACTGCTTTCTGTCAGTGTTTTCTTCTAGGACAGTGGTCTACACCAGAGAAACATTTAGGATTTGTCTTGATTGGAATATGTGAATTAATAAGTTGGCTCATTTTTGCTTTTGCTAAGAAGGTTAAATCTGAAGATCTTGCTGGCTGTATTTGCATTTCAGGATATACCAAATGCAGGTTTAATTATGGAAACTATACCTGCTTTAAAGCAAAGAATCATCTAGGTTGGAAAAGACCTTTAAGATCATCAAGTCCAACCATTAACCTAGCACTGCCGTCCCACCACTAAACCATGATGAGGTCCCTAAGGAGCTCATCTACCCTTCTTTTAAATACCTCCAGGGATGGGGACTAAGCAATTGCAGCCAAGGTGAATGCAGTCCTGTCTCTTTAGTCTCTAGCTTCCCAAGTGGCAAATTGAAAGAAACCTAGCAACTGTAAGCTTGTTTTAGTTTTTGATACAGACCCTCAAAATACGCAAACCACCACCCTCCCTCCCCAAAAACTGACGGGAAAGAAAGAGAAATTTGTGGTAAAATGCCCTTTCTATCTCATACTGCTCTTCCCGTGCCCTTGTGCTTGTAGAAGGTTGACCACGTCTCATGTGCAATGCTCTTACCCGTGTGGGCCTGGGAAACAGAGGCTCCCAGGCTGTGGCACGCCTTGCACAAAACGTAATGCATCCACATGGATTGAACCAAATGCCTTCCCTGTACATCGTGTATGAAACTAAGGGATGCCTGTTTTGAAAGTTTCTTACACTTGATAAAAAATTTGTATTCTTGGTTGCTTGCGACTTTGTCATGCCGATCTAAAATTGCTTGAGCAAATAGAGTTGGTTGAGAGCTGAGGAGCAGAAGGCACTAGTGGGGCACTACTATTCTTGTGCAAAGGCAACATATGGTTCTGTAGGCAGGTAGTCAGCATTGCTGATTTTTTTTTTTTTTTTTTTTTAAGCTGATGCTTTTGAAAAATTGTATATGAGAATGCTTCAGTTAATGAGTTTCTTCCTTTTTTGACAATTCTTTCTTTCCATTTTCACTGGTGGGAGAATATATGATACAGAGTACCAGCTTGATTAGTCTTTATTTTCATGTGTTTTAGTAGATAAAACGGAGACTGTTCTTAAGCTAAATTCCACTTTGCAGAAGTGCACCACACTGTGTAGTTCAAACAGTAATTAGCTGAACCATTGGCTAATGACTACTGGAAGAGGAGAGAAATTAATGGGCAGGAGGGATGTGCTGCTGTTGAACTCAGACCTTTATCGGGTTGTCTTTTGGTTGAGAGCCTTTGCTAAGAAAAAATGCTCCTGATTTGGCATACTGCTTTATAGTGTGACTGCTCTGATCACTGCATCTCCTGGAAGATAAACCTTAACTCCAACCTGCAAAAAGGAGAAGTAAAAACTGATGTTAGAACATGTGTTCCAGGTGTAATCACATTTCTGTATTTTTAAATAGAGGCTAACAACAAACATTATTAATGCTTGTAATTTTCATACTTTATTGTGATAATGACTTTCAGTTAAGTTGTATGCAAGAAGCTTCTTGGCTGTATATATTTGCTGGGACATGAACATTTCATTTTTTGAATTTACTGATTCGCAGTTCTGGTCACATGTAAAGTAAGAGGGAAACTGAGTTACAAAACTTAAAGTAGTTCTGTACATCTAAGGCTACTGCTGTACCACTGTTGACAGACTTTGGTAAAGGTCACCTTAAGTATCAGAGGAAGGTTAATTAGGACATAAAAACCCCAAACCACCGGGTGCAAAACCACTGGCTATTTCTGCTAATAAACATATGGATCTGGCACATTCTCCTGCCATCTTAAGGAATCTATTCGTTTTGTAGAACCAAGTGGTTCAGGGCCGTGTTACTCCTGTGCTTGTTTAAGTTACTGCTATTGCTGTGGGATGCAAATGGGTGATGTTTTCAGCAGACAAGTGTTCAAACTGATTGTTCAGCTAAAGGATGATCTTGCCAAAAGGGCTTTTTGTGTTTTGAACAAATTGCACAAATTGATTCCTTTTGTATACCTAAAGGAATATTGAAGCATATGGTGCATCCATAATTGAACTTGCCATGTTTATCAGTTCACTCTGTGAATTGCTTATACGGTTACAACTGTGACTAAAATTTTTCTTGATAAGTCTTTTACAAAAGAAGAGAACAAGTTTAGAATACTTTGGAGAAAAAAAGCGGGTTTATTTGTTGGGGTTTTTTGTGTGTGTGTGTGTGTCATGATGCTGTTGCCATAAAATCAAAGCTCCAACTTTTGATATATTTTTAGGTGAAAGCCATTCTTTGGACTTGACCAGATATTAACTATGACAGGAATGAAAATCTGAAGATTTTTGTGAACCTACAGCTACCTAAAGGAATTGATGAGCAGGGTAAGAATTCACTTATCTTTCACAGACCTTACTTTTGTGGCTATTTGTCTACTGTAATACAGAATGTGCTACTTCCTGCTATGTCAGTGGAAAGAACAAAGGACATCATGAAGGGTAAAGACAGCAGTCAAATTCAGTCTTTCTTTGTTCCAGCATAAGGTGAAATATCATCATTTTAAACACTTAAACCTGGACAATGGTAGTGGCAGACATGAAGTGCTCTCCATGGTACAGATATATGGTGGCAGACCACTCAGTTTGAGGAAAAGGAGGTGAATTTTTTGGCATCTGTTTATTTTGAAGTCTAAGAATGAAGTGCTGTGCCATGTTGGCTATGAAACCCTGGGTGAAGCAGAGCATTTTTTAAACTGGTTTTAGTATATGGAGGTCGTAACTATTACTGAGGAATAACTTCAGGGAGTTGCTTTGGGTTTGAAATATCCTAAAATGCATTTCATTTGAATTTGAAAAGCTTTTTTTTCTTGTCACTAAAGTTTTGCCTTGTAATTGTTTGGCATGCAGTAAAAAGCTCACATTGTGAAGAATCTTGGAACAGAAGTGGGCTGAGAACGAAACCTCCTGGTTCTTTTGAACATCTATTCCACAGTGTGTAGTTAAACAATATCTTGATTTTTTGTGTTATTTCTCATGACTTTTAGCTTTGTAGTGATTCATTGTAACAGTTTCTGACCTTTTGTTCTTGCAGGCTCTATGTTGTTAATGGACTAAAAAGTAGAGTGAATTTAAAAAAAAACCAAAACATTGCAGGAATTTAGATCCTTCTTGATGGACAAGAAGGATCATCCTATGTCAAAACTGACTTAGTACAGTGACTTTACACTTTTAAGATTTTTTGTTTCTACCAAAGAAAATGTAATTCCTGCAATGCAATTGTAACATGGATTTGGATTAATTTTTCTTTCCAAACATGAAGAGTTTCTGTGCTTGACATGATGGAGCAGGGGAAAGAAAATTGCCTGTGTGCAGGTGGATTTTTTTCATGATTTCTAAGACAAGGACAACTGAGGGAAGAGTAAAGGTGGTTTTAGCCTACACTGTGGTGTTACAGATAAGGTAACAATAGTTTAGGTCCTCTTTGCTCCTTGCAGATTAGAACATTATGGAAAATGTTAGTAACTTCTTTCCTTAGTGCCTTCTTTTGAGGAGTACTTAGGCTCTTCAGTGTAATGAATTCAGTTATTCTTCCCTAAAATGGTTTACGCTTTGTCTTTAAAGGGAATTTGGGCTGGTTTTGATAGAAAGATATTTTGTGAAATTTCAAAACTAGGTAATTGCTACCTAATCTAAACTATACAGAGATAGCTCTCATTAATCTATTGCGTGCCAAATGGCTCTCTTTTCTGAATGGTAGTGAGCTGATCTTATGTGCCCAAAGGGGCAACATGTGGTTAAGACAGAATATAGTTTTGCTTTTTTTTATTTGAAAGCTCCAAGCTTACATAAGCACCTAAGACTGAAATGTGTTTAAGTGCAGGTTTTGGAGGCCACAATTTCACTCGTGCTCCTTTGCAGTGTTGATTTTGAGAGATGTGAGTCTCAAATCTGTTTGTTTGACAGCCCAGGAAAGAGACTGACAATGTAATATACTTCCAGATGAACTAGGGTGCCTTATATGTCAGATCTACCCCTGAAACTGCATTATGACTGGCCTATTTTACTGATGGTGATGGCTTATGGAGTCCTGGCTTTCTGCTCTCTGCTAGATTTTGCTTCTGGGCCTCCCTCCCTCCCAGATACATTCACTGCTGCAGAAGGCATTGAGTAATTTCTGCTGTCTCTCTACCCTCCTCCACCTCATACGTGCTTGCACGATTGAGAACGCAGTAGAGAGGCAAGAAGCTGCACCAAAAGATTTGCTCATCAAACCACATCCTAAAAATAGTGTGGTAACTTCAGGTGTTTCTAGGTCTTTATATGTTGCCTTGTCTGAAAGACCAGCAAAGCTAGTAAATGTATTTTTGAAGAACAGGTAATCAACCCCAAGAAGAAAATTGCTTATCTGAAAATCTCAAAGCTGGTATAACTTTTATTTGTAAAACAAAAAGAACATAGGTTGTAACAAATGCAGCTTGCAAGTGTAGTGCAGCTGCTGTCATTCTGAGAGAATTCACAGCCACAACAATTCTTCTGTAATTCTTTTGTTTTTATACCCCTCTGCAATGAGGATGTTAATCGCGGCTGCTGTGGGTCATTTTTGGACACTAAAAACTGGGATGAGACAAAGTCTCTTTCTTTATACAATATGCAGCTGTTGGATGAGAATAATCTTGCTATGTTTTAAGCTGTACTGGAAATCTATAGGTGACAGATTCCTTGGTTGTCCTCTTCCCTCCCCCCCCCCCGTTGGGGGTGCATCACTCATTTCTGAGTGCAATTCTGTGGTCTGAGGTGTTTATGAAATTTCTGCATGTTCCTGTAATGAAACTTACTGTTCTGATTTTTTTTCCTCTCTTCTTTCAAATCTATACTACAATGGCATGGGTATCATTGCCAGCTCTGTGCCTGGCAGATTGCTGCTGTGAATGCATTCCAACAGGTGTGTTGGTTTTGTTTTCCTGGCATCTATTTTGCAATTTAGTATGAACATAATACTTTACATCTGTATTTCAGTCTAGTTTGAACAAGTTTAGCTCAAGTAGTGGTTGAGTTGTGGTTTTGATGGAATGATTGTTTGGCAAGCTTCGTCCGTAAATGCTTTGGTGCTTTCAGCACACAATATTTTGGGGCAGCCGTAGTGCAATTGCATAATCTTAAATTGTGTGTTTTACAAATAAGAGACGTTTATAAGGATTGAATGCGAGCCTTTAGCAGTTGAAAATTTGGGGCATGAAAAAGAATCCAACTCTTGTCAGTATCCCATGCCTTATTTTAAAAACTTTTTTTTTCATTACATGCATAGTTGAACCTAATACGAGTCTTCTGATGATACAGGAATGTGTGGGATTTGTTTCAGGTTTTGCAGGGGCTCCTTAATGAAGTACGTGTTTCAACTTTGATTGTTAGACTCTAGTTTCAGGTGACTCATTTGTGACATTCCAAACCCCTCCCCTGTCCCAAACGGTGGCTAGAAAACTTTGATTTAATAAGAGAAAGTTCTGGTAGCATTCAGGAAATGCGAAACAGCATATGTACCGAAAAATGAGAGAACAACACTTCTTTTGATAATCTGAGAGTGACTTAGATGCTTATTAATCAAAACTATTTTACATCTATCAGTTTTGGGGACAGCCTTAAATACTGCTAAAACTGTACCTAACAGCTCCTCCCACCCCCTTTTTTTTTTTTTTATTTTAAATGAAGGGAAAAGTATAAGCAGCACTATATTACAGGCAGTTATTTTTATAGTGTTCTACTAGCTGCAGGACTGTGCCAGCGCTGGAGATGACACATTATATTAAAAAGTGCCCAATCTTCAATGGATTCGCTTCTTGAATCAAACTGTAATTCAAACTGTAATTCTGACCTCAATGTTGTCCTGTGGTCACAGTTATATATTACAGAGAAAATTGCTCTCAAGTTTCTTGTTAAACTGTGGTTATCGTACTGAGATTTCACCAGTCCTTGTACACCATGGATAACTATTTCCTGCTTGTGTTCATGATTTTAGCTGTTTTTTGTTTTGTTTTTTTTTTTTTTTAAATCCCTCCACGGCCATAATTGTCCATAATTTTTGTTTGTGTGGAAGCCGTGCTGTATCTCTGAATGTTTGTCACTTTTTTAGTCCCTCTATTATCTTTTTGAACAATGTGAGTGACAAACAGTAGTCAAGAAGAACCGTGGAGGATTGTATGTTGATGATTTCTGTTTTGTTTTTTCCTTTCTAAAATGTCCCAATTCTTTTCACTTGCCTTTTGATGGTGTAAAGCTGATATTTTCAGTGAATTATCCATAGTGACTTCAAGTCTCTTTTCTGAAGAGTTAACAACAAACATGAAGCCTATTGATATGTAGATTCACTTGAGGTTGTTTTTCCCTTTCTGTTGCATCTATTGGCAATGGATATCATCTGATGTTTTATGTCACAATCAGACGGTCACTGTGCAAACATTCTGTAGCTATCGCCAATGACTTTCAGACGAGATTATTCTGACTAATTCTGAATCTGAATCTCAAATTTTTATAAGCTTTGCAAAGCTAAAAGTTTCTGTATATGTCAGTTTACCCCGTGTTGATGATGCGTATGTTCATGAGCATAGGTCCAGGTGTAGATCCTTGACAAAGGTTGTCACTGCATCATCCTCTTTCTTTCTTTTTCTCTCCCCCAGCCACCATTTTAAAAAGCTTATTGCTTCTGCTTATCTCCTACTTCATATTTGTTGATCGGTTATAATTCCCAGGTAATTTGTTGCTCTTTCATCCTATGAGTATTTGGTTTCTTTAAGACCCTTCAATGAGAGATCTTGCTATTTTGAACTTCTATGGTGTGTGTACTTGAACTTTTCAGATGTATTACGTGGAATAGTTTTTGTATGTTTGTTGTCTCCTTTAGCAAATCCGAAATGGTTGGACTTCTCTTTATGAAAATTGGAGTGCTTTACTATATACCTTGTTGTAAAGAAATGGTGATGTTTTCCTTTGAGCAGGAAAGTAAAGTAAGATGAATAATAAAGAGTATCTCTAGCAGAGCCAAAAGGCACACCTTGTAGTTGTGGTAATGGCATGAGATAACTCCGAATGCGTTTTAACCTGTTGCATTATGTTGCCTTAAACCCAAGCTGCTGCGCAGTAGAACGGGAAATATTTGAAAGACACGCGTTCCCTGCCAATTGCAAGGCAACCACACCCTGGCTTGTTTGCTACGCTTAAATGAAGGTGCATTTTTAATATATTGTCAACAGTTCCTCATGGCTGCTGTGTAATAAGAAGCTGATTTAGTGAAGTTTTTGAAAGGAGCAAGTACTGTAAATCTCAGCTTTACTTAACAGGTTCTTTTGTTTGAACACTTTTAAACTGTTGAATAAAATGTGCGACTGCAGTGAAGTTTAACTGTGTCTGTGGTACTGCCATACAGCTGAGGCAGCTCTGTGTGCCTCTTCCCTGTGCTCGGGTGGTGGGGAAGTCTCCCAGGGTGCTACCTTCCCTAAACCTTCCTCCTAACCCCCTCGCTGACTGACTGTTGGGGTAAATCAATAAGCTGCAAATACACAGGTGTATTTTAGACCTGTCAGTATCCCAGGAGCTGGCTGACGGTCAGAGCTGTGCTACGTAGAGAGGTGGCTAGTGTGTGTGTTTTGAGAGCCAGTATGGTAATGTGAAATAATAATTTGCACTGGATTTTGAGGGTATCTGAGAGGCATCATGTTACGTTTCAGCTAGCAAAGAAGATGCTCAGGATAGTTCTAGTCCATTTGCCTTTAGAAGTGTTTCTCTGAGACTTTTAGATAACATATATAAAAGGAAATCTCTGGCTGCACTCTGAGGTTGCAAAGTGCCAAATACAGTACTTGTGAAGTAGTACATGAATGAAGTTGTTTCTGATAGTGTCTCAAGTGATATATGTTAATTCTAGAATGATATTCTGAAAAAATCAGATAATAATCCTATTGTAATTAGTATTTCATGGATGGTAATATTCTGTGTAAGTTCATTTTGCTTTTGAAAATTAATTGCCAGTACAGTATGATGCTCTGTGATAAGTCTGTTCTTTTGTATTGCAGAAAAAAAAAATTACATGACTACAAGATAAACCAAACAAATCCTCCAAAGTTTCATGTTGGTATGCACAAAGAGAAAATCCTCTTTTCTGACCCATTCTTGGGCTGAAATCAAGGGAACAAGGACACTTACTGCTTCTAGTTGTACACAAAGTATGATTTTCTTTTTATTTTTTTTTTTTTGTGGTCAGGGGCTACATTGCTTTCTACCAAAGCATCTAGTGTCTTATTTCTAGCTGCTTTTAAAGTTAGAAAATAGTGCCTGATGGAGAAAAAACTTAAGTGTTGTTCTCAACACGTGCTCCCAAACATAATTATTGCTCAGTAATAGCATAAGGAGATGTTTGTAATATAATATTGTTTCTTCTGTTGTTCTGTAGGTTCCTATGGTATTTCTTTTTAGTAGTCCTGTTACCTTGAAATGAATTCTTGTATCCCAAGTCATTGTTGCAGATAGTTGGCAAGCATACATTTTTATTTTTGAAGTTCTTTGCTGCTTTAAGGGATCAGTCAAACTTTTTTTGATGGCAGCTTGAATGCCAGAACACAAAATGGCAGTTTCCATAAAAAAGTGCCAGCTCATAGAACTGCTGTGAAATGACAAATGTGATTCCTTCTGAAGCCAGAGACTGTCTTAACTGGACATGTTGTTGTTTTGTGTGCTGGAATGCCTTCAGTTTACCTGCTTCATGTTTTGATTACTGCTTGTCCTTCACTACTTTTGATGTTCCATACCCAGCTAGGTCCTGGGGCTCTGCTGTAGTT
>NW_009260338.1:325806-332508 GCF_000687185.1 Egretta garzetta
GAGCTGGTGGTTTCAGCATCAAAGGATCTGCCTCAGCTTTCGTAGATGAGGTGCTCTGCAGGTAAATGATAAATCTACCTACAATACTTGAATATTTTAGTATTATGAAGGGGCAGGGGAACAAACCCAAAAGGCTTTTACAGATAAATTTCCACAACTAAATACTAGCTCTCTTCTATCTACCTTTTATTTTAAAATTATTTTAAAATTTTAAGATTTATTTTAAAATTGATTCTTATAAGGTTCTCATAAGATGTTTATTGCCACTGACTTGCTCTGATGATGCTAATTGTTAGTCATGACAACTTGTGAATAGGGAGATGACACGTAAACCAAAGGGTGACCATAAACTGTAAGCTGATGTTAAGGAACTGAGAATAATCTGTGAACTAACTACTTCATCCGGGAAGTTACTGGGAGGCAAAATAGCCCTTCCAAATTACCTGGCTGCAGTTATTTCTTGAAACAGAGTAGTTTTGGGTAATCTGGGAGAATACAAAATCTAGGAAGTTATGTGCTATTCCTGGATTTGGAGTAAAGCCCTACTATCATTGATGAATATTTACTGTATTTTCGTATGCACCACCACCATCCCCTCCCCACCCCCTGGTTATAAAGAGCAGTACTACTTTCTGCTATTTATTTCTTGGTAAAGGTTGGGGGAGGAAGTAGAGAGTGTGATATGACTAACCTATATAAAAATAATCAAGACTATAGTTGTATAGTGGTTCTTCACTGATAAAAGAACAACTTCAATATATTTCTCTTTGTTGTAATTGGCTTAATGTAAGTAATTACATTTCCATTACAGTTCTACAATAATCTGAGTTTTAAAAACAGAAGCAGCATTATCTCATTCTGCCATGTTCCTGTGTGTAATGGGCTATATATAAAAAAAAAACAACAACCCACCAAATTCTAATTCTGAAACTATATTCAAGGTGACTTTACTTAGCATTTGGAGTTTCGTGTGCCAGTAAAGAAATTCTAGCAAGCATTTGTAGATGAGGAAGACATTAGTTCATGGATTTGGCAATAAAAATATTTTGAAATTAGTTCTGGTAATCTGAGGCATCTCTGACACATTCAGGAAAACAAACAAATACAATGTATATACATTTTAATTGTGGATGAGATCAAGCCTCACTAGGTACGGGATCACAGCAGTTGAAACTACATGGGATTTAGCATCAGAGTCGAATATCTGTGGGCTGCCTGGTGCAGAACAGTGTATTTATTTAATGAACGGTTCTATTTCTGAACTTCTCTTGGCAAGTTGCAGTTGGCTAGTGAGGTTGAAAGATTTAGTATAATAAGGATTTTTATCTTCTAAAATTACATATTGAATGTTAGGGATAGCTCATAAGATTCTGAAACTTGGGAAGTTGATAAAACAGAAAATAGTGTTTCTTCCTAAAACATTTTCGAAGTAGTCTACTTATGAAAAAATTATAAACATGTAAAAATCATGAAACTTGAAGCCTGCAAAGCATACATCTCCACTGATAATCAGAAACAGCTCTGCTTGATATTTCAAGGTCTCATCTGTATACTGTACTAAGGCCTCCTGACTTAAGAAAAGCAGCATCGTATTCTCAGATTTCTGCAAAGGTTTTGTTATCGGATGGATTGAAAAGCAAAACTTTGTTGCCATGACCAATTAATGTAGAATGGTGCTGTACTGCTAAAGATTATTTCTGTTGTTATTTTTGTTATACTCCATAACAAATTATGTTGAAATCGGTGCTGGTAATAAGAATTCCAATTTTAGACTTGTTTCATTTTTCAGACTTTGCATTTCTAGGGGAGGGGAAGTTTTTGTGTGAAACTTTGAAATGGTTGGAACTAACAGCCTCACAAAAAGTTTTTCTTATTTCTGAGGGAGAATTTTCAAACATATCTCTTAATGTTGAATAAGCAACTACTTGCATGATTTGTTAGAGTGATATTTATTTACAGTTGTATGTTTGCTCTAATTAATGCCTTAACTTGTATTTGCAAAATACAAGGTTTTTTATTGTTGCCTTTTAAAAATGGCTTTTCACTACTTTTTAAAAAATGTCCATAAGCAGAAAGCTGATCTCACAAAAAAGATTGTTACCATCTTTTCAGTCCACTTGTTGCCACAGCATAACTACATGCAGATATACAGATATTTACACAAGAAAGTTTTGAGTTGATGAGAGTTCTACATGGGTAACGAACAGAAGACTGTTTTAATATGTCATACAACTGTGGGGGCTGTGAACGTATGCTTTGAGCTTTCATTTATTGCCCTAGTTTATAACTGCCTGCCTTCTCTTTGTGGGGAGCACAGTCCTATATTTTGCTTGGTAATTTTTTTTAACTTTGCAGTGTAGAGTAAGGGTAGAAGATCTTTTGGAGCCAAATAGTTTGATCCAGATTCAATTAGTTTATAAGTGCATAAAAACTAGGTATGAATTTTAAACTGCAGAGTTCAATTAACAAAGAGAATGTGTGTGGTGGTTTTTTTTCCCTACCAGTTTCTAGAAGAATGATAGGAACAAGAAGTAATGCAAAACGAAGTGAGAACTTGGTTTATGTGCTAAATGTTACTCCACCAAGACCAGCTTCTACATTATTATAACCATGTATATTACTATATGCATACATAACCACGTATTTTATGTATGTGTATATGCGTATTTCGGAGTGCTTATGGTCTTCGTACTCAAGTAAAAGAGTTGCTGCATGCTGTACCTATCAAGGTTATTTACTCTTATGTCTGGTTAATGAGTCTATTTCATCAAACAAGTCCGTAAGTTCCTGAAAATAGTATCTGCTCATAGAAATATGAGTAGCAAAGTCCATCTAATAGTTTGAGCTATGAGTTAAGCTTGCAACTGTGTGGAAGTACTGGATTTCAGGGAATCAGCTTTTGAGGATGGTGTCTCTTACTGTGTTTCATTTATGGTTTCTATACGCTGCTACTAATGGTCCTGTATCAGAAGTATGTTATTCTGCAAAAGATGAGCTGAGCTGAAGAACTTTTGTCACTTACTATGCATTTATAAGGGCAAAAAAACCTAATGCACAGACCTCTGGTGCTGTTCTTTGTATCCTTTATATGAACCAATCTTTCTTTCTGCTCAATATACAATTCCTCATCTGTTTCCAATGTCAAAGGATAGACAAAGCGCTTTGAAAGGAATAATTACTTAAAGGCATGTGAGAGAGAAATATCTTGCACTGGAATCTTCAGTCTTTTTTTTTCTCATCCTGTCCATGAGTGGTTTTTGTATCTTCTCCATTCTTTAGTGGTTTTTTGCAGTTAAAATTGAAGTGTGGGGCGATACAAACTCTGTAAATTCTTTGTTTTGAGTTACAAGGCCTTTGAAGACTTTGGTTACTCATCAAGGGAAATTAATTTTCAGAGTATGAGTTCTGATGCTTGCATACATCTTATGTACTAGGCTTCTCTTTCGGGCAATATTTTATTGGCATCAGTCACTGTGTAGCACAGAGCTGCCTTGTGAGGAGCACTGACTTCTTTGTAGCCTGCCAAGAAGTGTATGTGGGTTGGCAGCATGAATGCCATCCTTTGGATGAAATTTTTTGATGCCAGGACTAAGCCACAAAAAGTGGAAGGAAAAAACAATACGGAGTCTGTTATTTTTAAAAAAATATTTAAATAAGTTAGTCTTTCAGTATAGAAATGCTGAAAAATAAAAGCCAATAGTTGCTTGATGCTTCTTCACATTTAGACACTTCAACCTTTTCCAAAAGATTTTGAAATTTGTGGGTGAATTCTTAAAAAAAAATAAAATTATAAAAAATAAAGCATTTCAATAGTGTGCTGAACAAGCAGGAAATTTTGAAAGTGAATGTTACCTGGTTCTAGTAATTTCTTCAGCTACTGTCTTTAAGTAGAATTTTAGAGTTATTAGATGCTTTGCAATTTAGCGTTTGGTTTCCTATCTCAAGGGAGAAGAATACTAAATGTCATTGTGTTCCTTGACCCGAAGTTTTGTGGTACTCATATAACGCGCTTATGTTTTGTGAGCACAAAAGATGGGGCGAAGGGCAAATCATGTAAGTTATTTCATGAATGCAATGGGATTTGAAATGCCTAAGAATATAATGTTTTCATTAAATATCCCATTTCCTACTACATAGTCTTCCAGTACAGATTCTGATTTCCCTAGTGGAAACACATTGTTCTGAAACCATGAGCAAAAAAGTAATTTAGCTGAAATTTGACAGTGTCCTAAAATTAAGTTTAAAACCTGTATTGAAAATGAGCTCTCATCTCTGTGGTGGGTTACAGAACTGACTGATTCCAGGCCTTCTTTAAACGTGCATCGTGTTCAAAAGGCAACTCGTGCAGCGCGTGCAGTTGGAGAACGTGTGCTGTGTAGTTTTGGTTTCAGCCAAAGATAAAACAGGGTCCCATGCGTAAGGTGAGGCTTCATGGTGGAGGCAACCTGAAATTGTACTGCTGCTATGTAATTTCTTTCTGCTGAAGCATTCTACTTACCTTTCTTGCAATAGTACTAATACATTGGTGTATAGACAGTGAATCAGATCAGGTTATGGATCTGCACCGTTTCTTTTTTTGGACGTCTTTTTTTTTTTTTTTTTCTTTTTTTTTTTTGCTTCTCAGCCAGAGCAGCAAAGGCATCCAACTTGCTGCTTGCTACATGTTTGTGTGGACACAAGGGAGGATTGAGATTTTGTGGCTGAGCCACAGCATCTTCTGCCAACCAGGGCAGTGTTGGATGGTCCTAATGCAGTTGTGAAATTTTCAGTGGTTTACTGCTTATGGTGACAGAAGTCTGCTTTTGCATATCTTCTTAATACAGTAAAATAATCTAGCTATACAAAAATTAAACCTAATTAGTTTAACTGTATTCTGAAATCTTTTTAGAAAAGCTTCCAGATTCTGAATAGCTCTTTTCCTTCCTTCCTTTTTCTACTTTATAAAAACAATCTGAACTATTTTCTGCAGTTTTGTTGCATCAACTTCCTTTCTGTGTCCGATCATTATTTCCAGAAAGCAGAGAACTATGACAGGTTAATGTATTTTTTGATTTAAAAAAAAAAATCATAAGAAAATGCTGTATTACTGTTAGGGCCTATGCAATTCAAGGAAAAAAGTAAAAAGTTTGTGCCTCATTTTAAACTAGTGGCAAGCACAGCATATCATCACGAAAGGGATCTGTTGTTTTGTGCTGATGACTGTGTTTTTGAGGGAGTGTATTCAAGCAAAAGTAATGTAAAAGAATTATATCAAAATCGTAATCACTTTTGAAAGGCACACAGCATTTTCTGCATATTTAATTCTTTATTTTCTTCACATTACTGTTTGGTATTTTGTTTTGCTTGCTATACATCTGTAAAAGATTACTGTATTATGCCTTCACTAAATGCTAAATGTTGCTTTCAATAAAATGCATTGTGTAACTTGTTTGTTCCTTGGCTTCCTTATGGAAAGGATGTCCTGTATTTGTTTACATTTGTGGATTGCCATGCTTTCTTGTCAATTTTGTGAATGCCATGGCATTTAATATTCTCATGCTTTTTATCTCATGATAAAAAGATTTGAGGATAGTGAGTTATTGGACTGTTCCTTTTTACAGATGGTTTGAAATGAGAGCTAGACTAAACCTAGAAGTAACGTGAAGTTAGCAAATATTTCTGAAATGAGTAGTGTGTTAGACTGAGGTATTTAGAATGGGCACGCATCGGCTGCGGAAAGAAAGGTGTAAAACAGACAAAGAGTCCCAACATGGAAGTATTGTTAAGGGAAGGAGGCTCTTGTGTAGGGGCCCTGGGTGACCGGGACAAGGAGGTGCAACAGTGTCGTGGTAATATTGGATGTGCATCCTCCTCCTTTCCTGTTTGTACTCTTTTAAAAAAAAAAAAAAAAAAAAAAAAAGTGATTGGGCTATTCAGTAGAGCTTCTTTCAGGCACGGACTATGCTCATTTGGAAAGTAAGAATGGCAGAATGTCTCCGGGTTTGGGTCTGTTTCTCTATCCCTTGCTTTCAAGTGGGTGGTTATCAGGAAATCTTGCAGTCCTGTGTCTGGTAGAGATAAGAGTAAAGCGTGAGTGCTGGGAAACAGTCTAAGTCACTTACGTGAAATTTAACTTGAGATTCTGCTTTAGAAAAAATGGCCATATGCTGAAAAATGTCAACACATGTTCATAGAAATGAGTAATTATGAAGTGGAACTTCACTTAGTCTCCCTTAACGTTCATATTCATTTAAAAAACATAAAATTACTTTTTCTGAAGTAAATTGCTAAAGTTTCTTTGTCCAGCCCTTTAGCTAACCAAATCTCATGCTTGATACAGAATAGCACGTTATTGGGCTGTGAAATAGAAAAGATAGGGATGATTTCTAAATGAATATGCTAAAAATAATTTTTCCGGCATGTAGACATGAGTGCTACTGTGAAGATGGTGCAGATGCTTATAATTGGATTATCGAGCAAGATGAATTCTTATCCTGTCTAAAAAAATGGCAATAAAATGTGCTCAGTCACTGGTGTTGAACGCACTGTTGCATTAGGAATTCACAGTTTTGTCTCTCAGTTTAGGAGGATCTAGGGCTTCAGTTTGTTGCAGAGCTAAAAAGACTAAAGTGACTTTTGGGTGGTGTGGGACAGACAGGGCTATATCCAGGATTATCTGGCCTCTGTGTTGGCGTGGAAGTGCATCAGCTGCTTTTCCTGCCC
>NW_009260338.1:332764-344463 GCF_000687185.1 Egretta garzetta
CCCCCCCTCCCCAGAGCATTCATAACAGACAGTTTTCTCTCAAAGTTACTGCCTATTTTGGAACTGGAGGCAAGAGGTTTGCCTTTGCATGGTAGCTCACTCGTAATTGAATGTTTGTATTTTCTACAGGTATTGTGAGGCTCTACCTGCAAATAGATAAGGAGCAGTGAGGAGTGAAATAAGGACTGGATGGTTAGGCTTGTTCTGAAATGCTCGTGTTCATAAACTTGTCTTGTTTCCTTGGGTTTCTCATGTCTTACCACATTTTAACTGCATTGCAGTTTATTATAAAAAGTATTATATATTATAATATTATATATATTATGAAAAGTATTTCTAAACTCTCAGTTGGCATATTGCATCTTCAGCTGCAATGCTAGCTATTTTATAATAGCTTGGACTATAAGTGTAATGAATGTTTTAAACTTTTTTATGTGTTTTTTGAAGTTTCATTAATTTGTTCACCACCTTTGTCAGGCACTATAAAGAAAAGGGTGTTGCCTTTTAATTTTAAGTTTAATATCTGGTAAATTACTTCTAGGCATGTGGTGGTTCTTAAAGTATAAAACATTATAGAATGGTGAAAAGGAGAGTTTGTCTCTACAGAGCTTTGTTAGGAACTTTTTTCTGCCTGTCTTGAGAAAATTTTATGATGGTGGGAGGGATGATGTGAAGTGGTTTAAAGTGTTGGATGCTTTCATTAGCATTACTCTACGATTCTTCATCTTATACCTTTGTGCAGGTGAGAAAGATGTCTGCACCTGTTGGTGCATGCCAGTGCAGTATGACTTCTCAAATTCTCAAGAGAAAACCAACATATTGGGGCAAACCAAAGGTAGCTTTGAAAAAGACCCTGTGCTTATCCCACCACCAAATAGTTCCCCCTCCCTGTCTTCCCAATTTCAGCCACAGGGATTGTGCGAGTGCTGTCTGTCTAAGGTAGGCTGGCTTGGCTCTTTGCCGAACCTGCCTAGCTGATTTTGCTCTTGGTGTGTTAGGTCTCACTCGTGTCATCCTTGGCTGTAAGCAAGTGGTTTGGGATATTAGTAACTCCAGCTAAGCTGACTGTGAACAGAACAAGTTTGGTTGGGACCTGGGTTTGCATAGTGAGATTTAGTTAGATTTTTCCTCTCTCTTTCTGCCTTGAGTAGGTTCTCCTTCAAATGGCTGCTCTGTAGGGCACAGCATGACAGCCAAGGTCGCTTTTCTTGTATGTGGAGGTGACAACAGCATGTCTAAGGAAGACAGCAAAGTGCCTTGTTTTCAAAATACAGCCTTTGTCTTCTGCTGTTTTCACGTGCAGGGGATGGATTTGGTGTTCCCGATTGTTCATTTTATGTAGTGTTAACTGATTAATATCAGAAAGGGTTATAGAATGGTTTGGGTTGGAAAGGACCTTTAAGGTCCCAAATATTCATTAGGATATCTCTGAAATGGAGCCTGGGTTTATGTTTGTTGTACAGGCGTGTTTTCCTTGTGGTGTGCTTTCAAGGAAAGGAAGGGGCTGAAATCCTAACCTTCTTTTCAAATGAAGGTAATGCTCTCTGTGCCACATCCAGTTCCTACAAATCTTTAACATGCGTTGCTGGCTTCAAGAGCTTGTTTTAGCCAGAGTGGTTTTGAGCAGCACTGTTGTTCAGATGTGATTAGAATGCTTTGTGTAATATGCTTTGGTCCTAATACAAAGAAAACCCTGCAGCTTATTTGAGGAACAGTTTCTCTGCAGTTAGATTGGTCTGGTAAATAGTTTTAAAGTGTATGTTTAAATGTATATAGTAAATGTTTGTAGAGCTCTCTGAGGGAGACCAGAAAGAACACCCAGGTGAGCGCCGGGCAGCATGGCGGTGAGGAATACACAGGTTCTGGTTGAGACATGGCGTTGTCTTGGACCAGGTCCCTGTCTTTGAGTTGTCTTTGTCTGGAAAGATGGAAACCTACTATTTCTTTTATAAGGCCTAAGTAGATGTTTGTGAAAAGCTTTGGGAAGCTTTTGATTAACGACTGTATGTAATATGTGATTATATCACACAGAATAATAGAGGGTAGGAGGAGAAAATTTGGCAATGCAATTCTCACAGCATTGTGAAAACTTAAGGCTTTGTTCTTTTTCAAATTATGTCTTTACATTTAAACATCATTTCTTCTGCTGCTTCCCCGTAATCTTTAGCTCCTCCAAAACCATAACAAAAAAGAAAGAAGCGTATCTACCTTTTGAAAAAAACAAGGAGGAAGAAAAAGTATAGGACATTTGTGTGCAGTTTTGGCTATGTTGTGGGGGTTTTTTTTAATATTTTAACTGTTTTTGCCATATTACGGTTTTACCACCATTTGCAGCTGGTATATAACAACTTAATCCATGAAAATTTACTGTTCCCCCCCTCCCTTTTACTGGCTTTTCAGTACCAGTTGCTTAACTTCATACAACTGTAGAACAACATTCTGCCCCTCTAAGTTTAAAATTGAGTGGATATTGGTTTTGAACCTCGGATGCTGATCCCCTTCCCCCCCCCCCCCCCCCTTTTTTTTTTCTGATCTTTATTTACCATGGTAACCTCTTGGCCAGAGATTTTTAGTTGCTTTTGCCTTTAACATGCACCCAGCTTTTTTTGCAATAGGAAAGGGGTTCCTAAGCAGGCTCATCTGATGAGCTGGCACCTGTGGATGATGGCACCTGGGATGGGATTTGATACAAAACTTCTTGGGGGTGTGGTGGGAAGAGTTGTTTGGGAGGGCCAAGGACACTGCTGTGCAGAAGCTTGTCAGCAGAAAAAGCAGCAGGCAAATGGAGATGGTTGCTCTGCCATCCGTTGTGTCCCACAGGGCACTTCTGTTTCTAATTTTTTGGTATTTAAAACAAAAATGGAAACCCGGTAGGTGCAACTAATATGCTGGAGGCAGAAGCCAGTGGGAGAAGTTAGAAACTTACCTACCAAGGTGCTGACCGTGGAGTACTTCCCTTGGCAAGAGTTCTGCCAGAGAAATAACACATGGTTTGTCAGCTGAATGTAGGTGGCTAGCAAGCATTTAAGGTGTGTGCTAGCATTTTTTGTCAATAGTAATGCTGGAATGTAATGACAAACAGGAGTAATGGAGAACCATCACTTTTATGGGAGCTTACCTGTGGAAGGCTTGTGATGAACAGGAGACTTTCCTCTTCAGAAGTTTTGTCATCAGTGCAGTTTGAGAGAAGGAACAGGTTGCTTTGGTAGAAATATTAACTTACTCCCAAAAGGTCTTGTTTTTAATATTTTTAAATCCTAAATTGGTGCCACTGAACAATAAATTCTTGCTTTCTCCAAGAAATTTGCCTTTTGTTTTGAGAAACACACAGCAATATTACTTTTTATACTGTATTTAAACAAGGCCTTTGTAGTGGGTGAAGAAATTAAGCAGCTCAAGTGTATGAACCTCTTGGGGAAAAAACAAGACAAAAACCCAACCTAACAAAAAAAACCCCACCAAAACCCAAAAAACCCCAAACCAAACACTTACCTTCTTCCTTAGCACATGAAAATTTTCCTTGTCTGAAGTGAAACACATTTTGGTTACAGAAAACAAAAGGCATATTCATTTTCGATGAAAGATTTGGCTGATATGTTGGAATTGTTGTGTACAGAGACCAACAGTAATTACCAGCTCATATTTCAAGTCATTGTATGCTTGCCAGTGGTGCCAAAGTTCAGAAGCTGGTGGCCAAGAGACAATTAGAAGTTTATCACCTACCATTTCGTTGCGTTAACTTTCTACTTTTTTCCTAACTCTTGCTATTTTTTAAACTATAATGGTAATAAATTATTTGAAATTAAAATACTTTATCAACTAGTTCATTTACATTGTAATTCTTGGCTTCTTTGCTCCATGCTTTTTCCTTTTCTGGGAAACGAAACCGAAAAAGTTTTCACGTAAGCTTTATTTAGTTAACTAACAGAGATACAGTGCTGTAATTTAAGTGTTGAGTTTCATCAATTAACACAGTCAATATTGCTTAAGTCTAGCTGAAGTTAGTGTAACAAAATGATTGTGTACCACACTAAAAACAAATAAGTTGAGGGGAAGTAGCCTCAAGTTGTGCCAGGGCGGTTTAGGTTAGACATTAGGAAAAATTTTTTCACCGAAAGGGTTGTCAAGCACTGGAATGGGCTACCCAGGGAAGTGGTCGAGTCCCCATCCCTGGAGGTATTTAAAAGATAGGTAGGCGAGGTGCTTAGGGACATGGTTTAGTGGTGGGATGGCAGGGTTAGGTTGGACTTGATGATCTTAAAGGTCTTTTCCAACCTAAACGATTCTATGATTTGAAGTTCCAATTACTTTCAATGGGATAAGTCCAGGTTAAGCAGAAGTAAGACAATGGACAGGAAATACAATATGATGTGAAAATCGTTCACAGTCTTAGCAACTTTAAGGTAAAATTTACTTTAGAATATTTGCACTTTTTTCCCTTCATGAAGTTCAACATAAGCAACATTTGATAAAAGTGGTAGGATAAAATGAACTCTGTGTGCATCAGCTTCTTGATAAAAGACCACAAACTTCAGTTTGGGCAGTAGTGATGTCTTGGGGCAATGCCAGCGAACAAAACCAGTAAAACCCAACAGAAGGTTTAACACTTCTTGTGTGATGATGAGAAGTCATGAGGTTTTAAAACTGAATTGTTTATACTGAAAGGCATGCTTCCTTGTAAACTTGAGCAGTTTCATATGTCAAAATTCATGTGTACCAAATAACGCTGAACAGGCTTTTTAAAAATGAAATGTTTGTTATATGTTAACAGGGAAAATTAGCTTTTCCTCATGAGGAACATGGGTAGCATTGATACAATTTTAATGTGCCAGTTTTCCTCTTCACTGTTAGAAACCTTCTTGGGCCCACTTGGGAAATTTGTACTACTTTTCATTTCATCTTGTAGTCTTTTGCCATTTTTTTTAAAAATTCAGAAGTAATATTTTCATCTTTTAAAAGATGAATCTCTCTTTACCCTGAGTGCTAGTCAGTTGAAGCTACTATCAGAACCAAAGCCTGAGACTCGGCAGAGTCTGGGAAATGTTGCCTTTGTGCCCTCTGAAAGTAAGTCAGAAACTTTCTGATTTTAAAGATGACCTATAAAAAAAAACCAAAACCCAAACAAAAACAAAACTATGGAAGTTGGGCTTATGCAGTTTTAACTTACTGCTTTGAAAATCATTGGTGCTTGCTTTTTTAGAAAGCCTTTTTTCAGCCCTGTGTGCGTGAGCATTGTATGTGTTTGCTTCCCTTTTTCTTTATGGGTTATGTGCTTTGTGGAGTCCATGAGGTTTTACTTCTAAGCAGTATCAGAGTGACCAATATATATCTGTTATCTCTAAGTAACAAACCCCACGACGAGAGAATGAGAAAACCCCTCTGTAACTTCTCCAGTACCTCACCTTTCCCCATTCCTCCTTTCTCATGGTGTTAGCCCGTTTCTGACTTGACACCACGCAGGTCAGCTAAGCCACGTAGAGAGATAGCCCAGACGGACAGGACAGGGTGTGGAGGGGAAATAAGTTGTCTGTCAGGTTACAGCTTGTGGCAATAGAGAACTGTTAGGTAATGTGGCTTAAATTAATCTGACTTCATCCGTTTAGGGGTGTGTGTGTGTATTTAACTGATGATATTTCATTCAGATTGTTTTGGTGTTGTTTATTTTTAATGTCCTCTTCAAAAGAGGGTGGTAGAAATGAGCACTGGAGACACCGTGAGAGGAGGGAATTGCACTACTGTCTTGTGAATGGGAGCTTGAAAACTCAAGGATCTGGTGTTATATTTATTTGCTTCAGTTGTTACGGTTCACAAATATCTGAATATTGCTAAATCTTGCTAGTGCTTATATATCTATATATATTTAAAAATATGCCATAACTTCAAGGGAATGCTACCTGCCTTCACGGCACCAGGGCCAGCGGAGTATTTTGTGTAAGTCTGAGATGGTGTGTGAAAACTGCGCTGCAGCGGTTATAACCACTAAACTACTTCACTTGTACTGTAATTGCCTGTTGTTTCATGCGCTATCACTTGGCCAAATGGCTGCCAGCTGGGTGTTATTTTTGTGTCTTATTTGCTAGGCAATAGAGCCTTATAGAAGGGGGCTGTGTGGGAGATGGTGGCGGGGAGGGGGAGTCTTTGTAGAGATGAAATACATATATTTAAAAGTTCAAAGAATAATTTTTTTGTAAGTGTAGGCTAATCTGTTATTTTCCCGGAGGGTAACCTGTCTTTCTCTAGCTAAATGGAATTAGCCAACAGTGTTTATGGGGATAAGCTCAAAACAGTGTGAAAGTTATATAGCCCTTTTTAAAGGTTGTTTTCTGATGCTTATAAACTGTCGAAGCACGTAGTCTTTTTTTTTTTTTGAGCCTTTTTAAAAATAAATTCTCCCACTTCTGTCAAAGTTTGTATGTGAACAGTCCCAGTGTGGAGTAAAAAGCCTGAAAGATAAATAGGACAGCCGCTACTTATAGCAGAAGGGAAAAAAAGTGCTTTATAATTCTTGCATACATTTTAAAATCAGTTCACTGGGATTTTTCACTAATTAATTTTGTAAAGTAATTTGGCCCTTGGGATAGTTCTAGGGGGTTGTAAATACTCAGAGTATTGGAGCTGAAAGAGCATTTTCCATGCATTTGCAGAACTAATTCATTAAATGTTCTCCTGACAGTTAATTTTTCACATCGTGCATGGTGGTCATAATCAATATCTTGCCTTTCACAGCTACTCTGCTGCACCCTTTTTGGGGAGGAAAACCCCACATGTGAGTTGGAATAATAGAGGTGAACTGAGGAAGCCTTGCTGAGAAATTGTATACTAGTTGTTGGGAATGAAATAATTTTTTTTCTTTTTTGCCTTTCTAACAAAAAAATGCAGTTAATTGGCTGGATGATGAAAGAACAGCTTGCTTTCTTAAAAAAACAGCTCAAATTTCGAGTATCAGAACAGAGTTTGATGGGAAGATCTGTTGTAACTGATTAAAGGTGAGATATTTGCATATAAAAAACCCTGTAGCAACATCTGTTTTACTAGGGAGTTTAGAAAGGAGTCTGCGGTGCTCAAGCGTGATGCTTCCTAACAACAAAGCAGAATCATCTGAACGTTTTCTGTATTTCTTGTTCCTGTTCTTTTGCAAACTACATGTGTAGAAACAGGTGCTGTCACTTCAGAGGACTGTAGGATGTACTGCAGGTATTGCAGTCCTGCTGCGTCTTTTGTTTTCTGGGGAAATGTTGGTTTTGAAGACGTTCACCTTCAGGCAGCATGAGGAGTTGCATCTCACGGTGGCCCTGGACTGATTTTCCTGTCTCTCTACCCCACCTCAATTAGCTTTAGATGTAGTCAGGAGGCAGTAAGGACTCAAATGGACTGCCTGAATGTTAGCAGCAGTATTTGTCAGTATTTATCCAGGGTTTGTCCTCAAAGGGAAAATGAGGTCAACAACTGCTGCTGGTACGGGAATCAGGCTGTGAGCTGGAGCCGCAGGTGATGCTTACCAGCAGGGGCAGAGGATGGCACTGTCCTGCAGCATGGTCTATTCAGGCAGTGGTGCTCGAGGAGCACCAGGTCACAGCGTGGTGAGGTAGCTCTCAGGGATGCCTTGAGTTAGCCCCAGATAACTTTCTCTGTAACACAGCTCCTGGTGCGGTTACAAAATTGATTTGGTTTGGTTTTTACCATCATTGAGCAAGGACGGGTGCAGTAGGTTGGCTTAGGTTGGTGGAAAATGCTTCTGAAGGTCTCTGGAGTGGAGGGGGCTTAAAAGCCTGAGGCGATGTATTTAGTCATTTGGAGCAGATTTCCTTCACTGATGGGTAAGGTCTTCTTAAAGTCACTTTCAGAAATTGCTTTTGCCTGCCTGCATTGCTGTGCCTGACTCTGAGGCTTTTCTGGATCAGGTGTGTGTTACTAGGGAGACGATGAATTCCTGTGCTCTGACTGCAACAGCTTAAACCAACTGAAATGTCGGGATTTGCCTACTGCATAATTAAACGATAACTTTACAGAATTTATGCAGATTAGATAGAAACAAGCAATCCAAACAAGGTGTTGCACAATAGAAAATGAACTTGTACATCCTTAACTACGTGGCATCTTTCCCTCTGGCAGAGACAACGCAGTTTCAATATTAATTGCCTAATGCTCGCAGTATGACAAGTCGTTCAGGTAATTATCTCAGGAACTGGCTTTGTTTTTGCTGCATCTAATACAAAGCAGGTCCTATTTTGATATAATTTGTTAGCCACTATGGTAATAGAAGTATTTAATAGTGTTTAATTCTTACTATGTGTGCTTTAAAATCACAATCACAGGGAATTTTTATGTCCCTTGAGGAACATTTTGATACTCTTATTCCTGAAATCTAAGTGCTGTGTTTCACGATGAAATCACTTTATGCTACACCCTGTGTTTCATGTAGCTGCTGTTCCTGAGCATGGTGTTCACATTCCTTAATTGCTCTGTGGCTATTCAGATACACCTCTTTTCTACCCTTTGCTGTCTAAATCGTCTTGAGAGTGGTGGTGTGGGTTTTTTTTTTGTTTTTTTTTTTTTTTTTTTTTTTTTTCCTGTGGAAATCTGTATGGTATGGCATGTCAGAGCATTAATTTACCATCTGACTGGCTGAAGACAGACTGCCTTTAGACAGTCAGGTGGCGTAACTTGTTACATGAGATTTTGTAGCGCCCCAGAAGAGAGAATCGTGGTGTGCTATATTTATGCCTGCACACATCCTTCTTCTGGTGTTTGCCATTGAGATTATACAATGCATTTCTTGGGTTTCATCGGCACATCGAGGGGGAGTTGGGTACTTCATTGTAGCTGGATGGATTTGAGTAATAGCCAAGCGTCTCTCGGGAAGGGACCTGCAAGCTAAGCTGCTCAAAGTTGAGAGCAAATCTTTCCTCTTATTTCTGAACTGACATCTGAAAGAAGTAAGATTAGCTGGCGCTTCAGCCCTGTTTCATGGAGTTTTAAAAATAGAATGAATGAAGGAAATCCCTCCTTGAACCAAAAGCTCTATAAAAAGATTCTTCTCAACGCCTTATCCTTGCTGTTTCTGTTCTGTGCTTTAATAGTCAAGGTGAAGGTAGAAATGCTGAATGAAATGGCCATTTAAGGTATTTTTTTCTCATACCCATGGGAACAAGAGCTTATGTAGTAAAATTAATTTCACTTTTTTCATATAAGAGATTCATTGGTTTCACAAATTCATTTGAAATTGGAAAAGAATGGTATATATTATTAAAAGGTGAATGGCTTATTAATTTGGTGCTCAAAGAAGTGATATCATACTTAAAGGCATAATATAAACATTTTTCCCGTGAGCCTTCAGCACAAGTGTGTGTTAAATCTATACATGCCCAACATTTGGGCCATAAATAGTTATGCCATGGAAAGGGAGAGAGAATAATTGCACGCAGGAAACTGATACATGAAATGGAAGGTGAAATTCTGTGCCGCTCCTGAAGGCTGGAAACATCAGTTATGCTATGGGTTTTGTGCTTTAGGACAGCTGTGCCATTCTCCAGGTGTATAGGAGGACCCCTAATAGAGCGCTTTTTATTTCTGTTTTCTAAAGCCTGGAGAGCCCGGGTCTCTAGGCTGTCTGTTGTGAAGAGCCATTAGAAATAAAAAGGTGTGCCACAAGCTAATGTGCTGGGAATTACAGATGGGGGAACGTTTTCTCCTCACACTGTCTCCAAAATCTTCCTTGTACCTTCCTGCTTCCGAAACTGTTTCCTCAATCTTTATTATGTTGGTCCTGTCTCTCTTCTGGTCTTCCCTTCCTACTTAGAGAAAGAACAGCATAGTTGTGCTCTTAGGATCTCAGAGTGGCTACTCTTCAAAATCTCATGTGGCTTCACTTTCTGTTGTTTTCTTTTTAGAGGTCAGGATACTTCTGCCTAACTTAAAACCCTTGCATAACTCTGCTGGCTGTGTTTGCTGTTCCAGTGAGTAAAGCTTTGATTCTGGGGGTGGGAGGATATATATATATATATATCTCTCTCTCTCTATATATATATCTATATCTGTATTTTTCTTTCTTCTGGGAGAAATATATATATATATATATGCACACACACTTGATTATTCTGATATATATTATAAAAATAAAATAAATCTGAAATGATACATCTTTCCATAAAGCATGCAACTACCTAGATAGAATTGAGTTACACTAGTACAGGTTTCATTAATGCAGCAGGTTTTGTTCAACAGTGCAAGGACCTTCTCAGTAGTACTAAAGTTAAATTAAAATTTTAATTGCTTGGAGGAAACTTGCACAAGCCGGAATATGGACAATGTTTCTTCCTGTTGCTAGGAGTAGGGAAACAAACTGGTCAGCTCTCTCCTCCTGCTACAAGACTATTTCAGGTTTGACAGCAACTAAACTGATCTGGTCTAAGAGAAAGAGCAAGTACTGACAAAACGTCTTTTCCTTCTGGGATGGGCTATATTCCCATGAATTTGTAGTTGGAATGTAATTTTGTATGGCTTAAAGCTGAAGTGTATGGTCATAGTAAATGTGACACCTCAAGGCAAAGAGACTTTTATTCATAGTTGCATCTTGAAAAACAGTATTGTGATTTGGCACTGAAGTAAAGTACGCATTTGGCGTACAACTTAAGTGTGTAAGTCGTATTTGCAGAATTGCTTTGTTGTTTTTCTTTTTTGGATGTTACAAAATGCATGCTTCATTGGTAATGAAAAATTATAATATAGTGAATGTGGAGAAAATTAACTAGGAATTGACTGCTTTTCTAATTAGTTATGATAGAAATCAGAAGACTTGCCTGAAAATGGGAAGTCTTGGATCTAGATTTTCTTCTTGTCTGTTCATCTCTTGTCCAACATTTTATATTAATTAAATCAGATCTAATGTTGCTCTGATGTATACTGGTGCTGTCTAATGAAGAAAGTATCTGTATGCACTAAGTTTAAGCCTCGAAAATCCATTGATATGGTAAGACTGATAACTAATGATTGTAGCAATAAATTTAGGACTGTTTTGGGTGTTGTAGTCAAATTTGCATTTTTTAAATGTTGACAGAAGAAAATCTAGTGGATTATTAAGTCTAGTTACATGTGAGTTTACTAATCATCTGGCTGGTAAAAAGAAAGATTTGGGTTTTTGGAAATATATTTCTGTCATGTGGACACTCAAAATTGAGTATGTTTAAGATGTTAAAAGAATAATGGTTTGAAGGGACCACTAGAAGTCATGTAGTCCAATGCCAGGATGAAGTTAATCCAGGTTGCTCAGGACTCTTTCCAGGTAAGTATTGACTATTTCCAAGTGTGGCGTTTCTACAGACTCTCTAGGCAGCCTGGAGCAGGGCATTTGGTGTGCCTGTCCTGTCCAGTAAACAAGTTACTCTGTATTTGTTTTGGCATTTTGTTTCTGTGTTAGTAATGAAGGCTTCTGGATTCCTGGAGTCTGTAAGAACTGTCTAGCACTGGACCTCTGTGGTATCTCTTGTTGGGATGCAGGTTTGGAAGACCTTTGGATCCACTGTAGTTGTGGAGAACGTAGCTGGGACTGAACTTCACAGTTCATTGGTTTGCTCAGTGCTGGGATTGAAAGTCACAGCAGATACTTTACCTACAAAGCAATGCATAGATGGAAAGACCCAACAGAGAACTGAAGTAAGTAATTAACTTTTGATTACCTATGGAATGACTTATCAAGGTTA
>NW_009260338.1:344493-349134 GCF_000687185.1 Egretta garzetta
TCATATTTGTCCTTAATTTTGGTAAGGTAAGACATATGCGATACTGATTACATGCAAATGTAGGCTACATGTTTTGTTTTATTCATAGTTACCTAATTTACTATTCCTCTTTCCCCCTTTACTTTGATATATAACACCTGAATATACCTAGAAATTTTCCTGGATGCTTGTCTGTCTGTCTTAATAAAAGAGATGGAACAGCTAGTCAAAACTGAGCCTGCTTATATCAGAAATTGTATGCTTAATTATTCACTAAATGTTTTCTCAACTTTGGTCTAGACATACTTATCTGGAAAGTGTCATTTTCCTAATACCATGCTACTCCTTGGATGATTGCTCCTGGCATTTGGTAATTTAGTATTTGCAGGAGGGCAGGAATGTCTACTATTTAAAGCAATAAAATGAAAAAAGAAGATCTATTTCTGTCTTGATTTAGTATTAGTGTGCTTCTCTTTACATAAAAATAGAAGAGGCTCTTGAGCAATAGTAAGTTGCTGAGTTTGTGTTCTGGGTTGGTGGTCTGGGCGTGCTTGTACATTGCCTGAGACCATGAATGTGGAAAACCATAGCACTCAAGCCGTGAACTCCCAGTAACCAGGTTTCTTCTTCTGTCCCAGCAGAGTGCTCGGTTGAGACCAATTTCAGTAGGAGGTGCTTCCTTCTTTGGGTTGTACTTTGGTGTCAAATGACTGACTGGGTGTTCTTACCCATCTTGAGTTGTCTGCTGGATAGAAAAAGGAAGAGAAAAATTGTAGAATCCTTCTGTTATTTGATGTGCATCCAATTGTGTGATTTTTACAATAACCAGGTTGAGGCTGCTCCATCACAAAGGCATTCTTAAACTTAGACTAATGTTGAAACTCCCATCTGAATCTCCAGTTTACGTTGCCATGTCTAGTGTGTAAACTGGAGCCCTTGTTCTTGTCACCTTTTGCAACAGAGGGGGAGTACTGAAGTCTGTTGAGCTTCCAGAGGTGTGTAAATGTGAATGTGTCAACTGTAACTGCCAAGAGATATTCCAAGAGAAAGGAAGCTGTTAGGCTGGAGAACAATATTTAATTTGGCAGTAAATTTTATGTTGGTATTTCTAGGGAGCTATTAGCTAATAGTATGGGAAAAAAAGTAGTTCAGGAAACGTGTGGGGCTCTGAAACTTTGAAACTTAAGTAAGAAAGAGCACATCCTCTGTGTGGCCAGATGTGGGTGTCCAAGCCCAGATTCAGACCTTGGTTACAAGATGAAAGGACCTGTCTGTAGCTGAGAAGGTTTAATCATCCCTTTACATCACTTCTGGAGCTTGTCTTTTACAGATGACTGAGGCAAAGCTCTAAAGTGTTCTGTTTAACTTCAGTTTTGCAAAAGTTTCCATAATGCAGATTTTATAGATTCCTGGATACATGTTAAGCTTGTAATACTGGGCATTGCGTTCCCATCTCTTCATATAACTTTCAAAGCCATTGATGCAGACAATTTCAAAGAGTTTTTGATTGTAATTAAATATTTAAATGTCAATTCATCATGTACTAGGTAAAATTGTTTGATAACTTTTTTTCTAAAAATGGGATGTCTGATATTTAAAATAGTCCTCAGCTTGATTTTTCTTTTTTTTTTTTTCTTTTCTGTCATTTTCCAAGTGTGGCAGTTCTCAAACTGTTGATTCTCCCCTCTTCTTGGTTCTTACTGTCAAGGCTTCTTGTGGTCCTTTGTGTCGGTGTCAGATATGCTACTGAAAAAGAAATTTTTTTTTTTTCCCTTAAGAAAATGTTTTGTTAGTTCCAGGGTGGTCTACTCAGTTTTTCGATTAAGATGCACCTTAAAATAAAGCCATTGCATTGCATTTCCTATTTTGCAAAACTTCTTTTTAGGAAATACTAGGAAATCTGTGGGTTCTGAAGTACAAATGAAAGCAATTGCAAATCAAAATTTTAGGTTTCTTGCTAGGGCTGCTCTGTGGTATCCTCATTACAGAATGCCCCTGTTTCTCATGGAAACATGTCTTTGTACACTTACATTTCAAAATTTTTTGGCTTGTTTTTGTTACGGATGGGCTGTAGGTTTGATTTGCTGATTATTTGTGGGCTGAAGTTTGAGTGTTTCAATGGCATTAACAAACATTTAGACATATGCTGGGGATGGGGGCTAGGCTGACCTGTTGGTTCACTGTCAATTTTGTGAAGTATCTGATTCCAACAACTAAAGCCATATGGTGTTTAAGGTCTTCAAGACCAAAACACAAACACTCCACTGACCGCTTTTCTTTAGCATCTCCAAACCCAGTTTGTGTGTATGCTTCAGAAGCTGGCCTTATTGAAGCTCCTTTTCTAAATGAGTTCTGTCGCTTTTAAGCGTTTTGCCATTTTTTTCCAGTGAAAGGTGTGTCTTTTTGCTGTTCCTCTGAAATCTGTGTGCTTTTTTTCTCCAGGTTGTGTTCTTACCGTTTGTTTTAATAGATACAACAGTGCAATAGCATAGGTGGGAATAGAGACTGCTCTGTGAGGTTTCTTCAGAGGTATGCAGAAATGCCTGCAGAGGAAGGAAATCTACAATAGTAGAGCAGAATGGCCATGGTAACATGGGTATAAACAAAATAAGGGCACGTTTTAGGTTACTCCTGAATGGAGAAGAGCAGGATTTCTTGGAATTAGGGACAAAATTCCAATTGATACTGGAGTTCAAGTCATCCATAGTGTGATGATGCATGGAAAGAATCTGAAGTTGGTGGAGGCTTCAAGCTCATTTTCTGCACTAACTAGCCCACTTTTTGGGTTATTGCAATGCAAATCTATTGGCTTTTTTCCATTAACTGCATTTTTGTAGTTTGATCACTAGAATTTTTATGTAGATATTAAGTATTTTGATGTAAAGGATGTTAGAAGGACCACAGCAGTCCTCTTTTACCATGTATTGAAACCGGAGAATCCTAGGTTGGAAGGCACCTCAAGGATCATCTGGTCCAACCTTTCTAGGTAAGAGTGCAGTCTAGCCAGGATAGCCCAGCACCCTGTCCAGCTTGAGTCTTAAAAGTGTCCAATGTGGCGGAGTCAACCGCTCGCCTGGGGAGATTACTCCAATGGTTGACTTCTCACTGTGAAAAATTTCCCTCTCGTGTCCAGTTGGAATCTCCCCCCTCTCCATTCTGAGAGAGATCTGCTTCCTTTTAAAAAGGACAACCTCTCTAACCTGTTTGCTTTTTCTCATGAACAGGCAGGGAATTTGAAATGCATGACAATCTTGCAGAACATGATGATTTCAGTGACTCATCTGTTTACTATAAAACATACTGTGAATAGGTTCCAGGCTAACTGGCAGGGTAGGACTTCAATGAAATTCTGTCTATTAAAAATCAAGGCCTGAATATACAAAAACAATTAATATGAGATCTATCTGAGTGTGTCTTGCATGTTCCCCTTCTGGGACACACCAGAGGGAACTTCCCCTGGTGTAGTTAGGAGCACCCGTGCACCACTTCCTACAGCTCTGTCATTGCTCCAAAATCTTCTAAGGGTGAGGCGAGAAAAATGAATATGGCAGTCTCTGTTGTCTCATTTCTGTCCAACCACAACAATTTTGCTCTTAAATTTCAGATCAGAACTTCAACCATAGGGAGTGCCAGGTCTGATTGATGTGATGTACACACCCAGGGTGTATGCTGAGGGAATATCAGGGGTTTACAACTCCTACTCGTGATGCTTCATTAGTTTATCTTAGAATAGAAGAGTATCTAGCTCATCTGTTTTTACCCTTAGCTGCCTGAACTGTAGGACTGAAAAGGCAACTTGAATTATCTTCTACAAATGCAAAATCTGGAAAATTGGGGGAAAAACCCCTCCAAACAAAAAAAACAAACCTGAAAATATTAACTATAGTGGCATTCAGCTGAGTCTTATTTATACAGGGCTAGGTATAGCTGCTGGCTTGGAGCGAAGAAGGAGAGGTGCAGCTGTGCATACATGAGCCAGAGCAAATAGCTGCCCTTGGTGATCCTGGGGGCCTGCGTTAGCCCTTGGTATGCCACACTAGTGGACCTGTACTTATCTCTGAGCATATACCTGGGACCAATAGCAGCATGGCATCACTGAAAATGAGCTTTTTACTGATAAATTTAATCTTACTTGGGAGGTATGCGAAAGTTGTTTTTTGAGCAATAAAGCATGGTGCTCACTTGGTCTGGTCTAGCTAGTGGATTTCTCAGTTCAACCAGGAGAGATTTGGATGGGGAAGTGAAGAGATGTTCCTTGCTTCGTTTGTCGGTAAACAGTTATAGAAGAGCTCTTTCATATTGGCAAAACAAGTTAGAAGGTTTCAGCCTCTCGTAAAAGACCTACCATGCGCTCTTTTAGACAGGGTGATATTTTTCTTGGACTGCACTGTAAATTTTTCATTTTCAATTTGTGTACTTGCTAATATTTTTTCCCTGAAACCTCATGCTTGTAAAGGAAAAACTAGGCAATATGCCTGAGATGGTTTTTGTGGGTGGGTTGTTTGTTTTGTTTTGTTTTTTTAATTAAAAAATAGGAATGGGACAGCATTTTCCACTGATGGCTTTAATTGAAGTAGCTAAAATCAGTGTATAGTATTTCTCCTTTAGTATTTCAAATTTGGAGGCAAATTATATTGAAAAAGACACATTCAAGTGAAACCA